>NW_027524485.1:0-31621 GCF_052094955.1 Ictidomys tridecemlineatus
GTCCTTCTGAACCCCAGTCTCCAACCTCTGCTTTGTGTATCAGTTCTTCTGAACCCCAGTCTCCAACCTCTGCTCTCTGTATCAGTCCTTTTGCACCTCGGTCACCAACCTTTTTTCTCTGCAGCAGTCCTTTTACACCCCAGTAACCAAAATCTGCTCTGTGTAACGATCCTTCTGCACCATAGTTTCCAACCTCTGTTCTCTGCAACGATCCTTCTGCACCCCAGAATCTAACCTCTTTTCTCTGTGTCAGTCCTTCTGAACCACAGTCTTCAAACTCTGCTCTCTGCATCAGTCCTTATGCACCCAAGTCTTCAAACTCTGCTCTCTGCAACATTTCTTCTGCACCCCAGTCTCCAAGCTGTACTCTCTTTAACTGTCCTACTGCAACTCAGTCTCCAACCTCTGCTCTCTGTAACAGTCCTTCTGCACCCCAATCTCCAACATCTGCTCTCTGCAACGATCCTTTTTCTACTCAGTCTCCAGACTCTGCTCTCTGTAAAATTCCTTTTGTATCTCAGTCTCCAACGTCTTCTCTTTGTAACGGTGCATCTGCACCCCAATTGCCAAACTATGCTTTCTATAAAAGTCCTTTTAAACCGCAGACTCTCCCCTCTGTAACAGTCCTTTTAAGCCTCAATCTGAATCCTCTGCTCTCTACATCGATCCTTCTATACCCCAGTCTCCAAACTGTGCTAACTGTAACAATCGTTTTGCATCCAAGTCTCCAACATCTGCTCTCTGTAACAGGTCTTATGCAACCCAGTCTCCAAACTCTGCCCTCTGTAACAGTCCTTCTGCACCCCTGTCTCCAAAGTCTGCTCTCTGCAACGATCATAATGCATCCCAATCTCCAAAGTCTGCTCTCTGCAACAGTCCTTCTACACTCCAGTCTCCAACCTCTGCTCTTTGCTACAGTCCTTCTGCATCCCAGTCTCCAACCTCTGCTCTCTGCAACATTTCTTCTGCACCCCAGTCTTCAACCTGTGCTTTTTGTAGCTTTCCTACTGCACCTTGGTCTCCAAACTCTGCTCTCTGTAGCGATCCTTCTGCACCTCAGTCTCCAACTTCTGCTCTCTGTAACGATATTTTTGTACCCCAGTCTTTAAACTGTGCTCTCTGCAACAGTCCTTCTGCACATTAGTGTCCAAAATCTGCTCTCTGCAACAGTCCTTCTGCACATTAGTGTCCAAAATCTGCTCTCTGTAACAATCCTTCTGCACCTCAGTCTCCAACCTCTGCTCTCTGCAATTATCCTTCGGCACCACAGTCTTCAACCTCTGCTCTCTTTAACAGTTCTTCTGAACACCAATCTCTAACCTCTTCTCTCTGTAACAGTTTTTCTATACCGCAGTCTCCAAACTCTGGTCTTTGTAAAGGTCCTTCTGCACCCCAATATCCAAACTCTTCTTTCTGTAACAGTCCTTCTGCACCTCAGTCTCAAACCTCTGCTCTCTGTAACAGTCTTTCGGCACCTCAGTCTGACACCTCTCCTCTCTGCATGATCTTTCTGCACCTCAGTCTCCAACCACTGCTCTCTGTAACAGTCCACCTGCACCTCAGTCTCCAACCTCTTCTCTCAGTAAGATCCTTCAGCAACCCAGTCTCCAAACTCTGCTCTCTATAACAGTCTTTCTCTACCCCAGGCTCCAACTTCTCTTCTCTGTAACAGTCCTTCTGGACGCCAGTCTCCCAACTCTTCACTCTGTATCAGGCCTTCTGCACCCAAGTCTCCATAATGTGCTCTCTGCAACGATCCTTCTGCACCTCTGTCTCCAACATCTGATCTCTGCAACAGTCCATCTGCACCTCAGTCTCCAAATTCTGCTCTCTGTAAGATGCTTCTGCAACCCTCTATCCAACTTCTACTCTCTGTAACAGTCCTTCTGCACCGAGTCTCCAACCTCTGCTCTTTGTAACAGGACTTCCGAACCTCAGTCTCAAACCTCTGCTCTCTGCAACAGTCCTTTTCCACCCTAGTCTAAAAATTCTGCTCTCTACAATAGTCTTTCTGCACACTAGTTACCAACATCTGCTCTCTGCACAGTCCTTCTGCACCTCAGTCTCCCAACTTAGCTCTCTGTAAGATCCTTCTGCAACCCAGTCTTTAAACTCTGCACTTTGTACCTGTTCTTCTGCACAACAGTCTCCAACTTCTGCTCTCTGTAACAGGACTTCTGCAACCAAATCTCCAAACTCTGCTCTCTGTAACATGCTTTATTCACCCCAGTATAAAACCTCTTCTCTCTGCCACGATTATTCTCAACCCCAGTTTCCAACATCTGCTGTCTGCAACAGTCGTTTTGAACCCCAGTCTCCAAACTCTGCTGTCTGTAAGATCCATCTGAACCCAGTCTCCAACCTATGCTCTCTGTAACAGTCCTTCTACACCCAAGTCTCCAAACTCTGCTCTCTGTAACAGTCTTTCTGCACCCCAGTCTCTAAAATCTGCTCTCAGCAATATTCTTTCTGCACCCCAGTCTTCAACATCTGTTCTCTGCAACACTCCTCCTGCACCTCAGTCTCCAAACTCTGCTATCTGCAAGGATCCTTCTGGACCCCAGTCTCCAACCTCTGCTCTCAGCAACAGTCCTTCTGCTCCACAGTCTCCAACCTCTGCTCTCTATAAAATCCCTCTAAACTCTAGTTTCCAAACTCTGCTCTCTATAACATTCCTTCTCCAACCCAGTCTCCACCCTCTACTCTCTGCAACAGTCCTTCTGGTCCCAGTCTTCGAGATCTGTTCTCTTTAACAGTCCTTCTGTTTCGCCGTCTCCAACCTCTGCTCTTTGTAAAGGTCTTTCTAAACCCCAGTCTCCAAACTCTGCTTTCTGTATCAGTCTGCCTGAACCCCAGTCTCCAAAATCTGTTCTCTGTATCTATCATTTGCACCTCAGTCTTCAACCTATGCTTTATGTAAGAGTCCTTCTGCACTCCAGTCTCCAACCATTGCTCTAGGTAACAGTCCTATACCGCAGTCTCCAAACTCTGCTCTCTGTAGGGTCCTTCAGCACCTTAATTTCCAAACTCTGCTTTCTGTAACAGTTTTTGTGCACCCGAGTCTCCAAACTCTGCTCTCTGTAACAGTCCTTCTACACCCCAGTCTCCAATCACTGCTCTTTGTAAAAGTCCACCTGTACCTCAGTCTGAAACCTCTCCTCTCCACAATTCTTTTGCACCCCAGTCTCCAACCACTGCTCTCTGTAACAGTCCACCTGAAGCTAAATCTCCAACCTCTGCTCTCTGTAAGATCCTTCAGCAACAGTCTCCAAACACTGCTCTTTATAACAGTACTTCTCCACCTCAGTCTCCAACCTTTCCTCTCTGAAACAGGCCTTCTGCACAAATGTTTCCAAACTCTGGTCTATGCAACGATCATTCTGCACACCTGTCTCCAACTTCTGCTCTCTGCAATGATCCTACTAAACCTCAGTCTCCAATCTCTCATCTCTGAAACAGTCCTTCTGCACCTCAGTCTTCAACCTCTGCTCTCTGTAATAGGCCTTCTGCACTGGAGTCTCCAACCTCTTCTCTCTGCAATGATTCTTCTCCACCCAAGTCTCCAACATCTGCTCTCTGTAACTGTCCTTTTGCACCCCAGTCTGCAAACTCTGCTCTCTGTAAAATTCATCTGAATGGAAGTCTCCAACCTCTGCTCTCTGTAACAGTCCTTCTGCACCCCAGTCTCCAAATGCTGCTCTCTGTAAGAGTCCTTCCCCACCTCAGTCTCCAACCCCTGCTCTCTGTAACAATCCTTCTGCACCCCATTCTCTAAAATCTGCTCTCTGCAACAGTCCTTCTCCACTCCAGTCTCCAACATCTGCTCTTTGCAACAGTCCTTCTGTACCCCAGTCTCCAAACTCTGCTTTCTGCAACGAACCTTCTGGACCCCAGTCTCCAACGTCTGCTCTCTGCCACAGTCCTTCTGCAATACAGTCTCCAACCTCTGCTCTCTGTAAAATCTTTCTGCACTCCAGTTTTCAAACTCTGCTCTATGTAAAATTTCTTCTCCACCCCAGTCTCACACCTCTGTCTTCTGCAACAGTCCTTCTGCTCTCCAGTCTCCGACATCTGCTCTCGGTAACAAACCTTATGTACCGCAGTTTCCAACCTCTGCTCTTTGTAACGGTCCTTCTGCAACCCAGTCTCCAAACTCTGATTTATGAATCAGTCCTTCTGAACCCCAGTCTCCAACCTCTGCTCTTTGTATCTATCCTTCTGCACCTCAGTCTTAAACCTGTGCTTTCTGTAACAATCCTTCTGCACCCCAGTCTCCAACCTCTGCTCTCTGTAACAGTCCTTCTATACCGCAGTCTCCAACCTTTGCTCTCTGTAACGGTCCTTCTGCACCCCAATTCCCAACCTCTGCTTTCTGTAAGAGTCCTTCTGCACATCAGTCTCCAAACTCTCCTTTCTGTAACAGTCCTTCTACACCTCAGTCTCCAACCTCTGTTCTCTTTAAGAGTTTTTCTACACCTCAGTCTGACACCTCTGCTCTCTGCACGATTCTTCTGCACCCCAGTCTACAAACACTGTTCTCTATAACAGTCCTTCTGAACACCAGTCTAAAAACTCTGCTCTCTGTATCTATCTCTCTGCACCTCACTCTCCAACCTGTTCTCTCTGTAACATTCCTTCTACACCCCAGTCTCCAACCTCTGCTCTCTGTAAAAGTTTTTCTATACCACAGTCTCCAAACTCTGGTATTTGTAACGGTCCTTCTGCACTCCAATTTCCAACCTCTGCTTTCTGTAACAGTCCTTTTGCACCTCAGTCTCCAACCTCTGCTCTCTGTAACAGTCCTTCAGCACCTCAGTCTGACACCTCTCCTCTCTGCATGATTTTTCTGCACCTCAGTCTCCAACCACTGCTCTCTGTAACAGTCCACCTGCACCTCAGTCACCAACCTCTTCTCTCCGTAAGATCCTTCAGCAACCCAGTCTCCAAACTCTGCTCTCTATAACAGTTCTTCTGCACCCCAGTCTCCAACCTCTCCTCTCTGTAACAGGCTTTCTGGACCCAAGTCTCCCAACTCTTCACTCTGTAGGAGGCCTTCTGCACCCAAGTCTCCATAATGTGCTCTCTGCAACAATTATTCTGCACCCTAGTCTCCAACATCTGACCTCTGCAACAGTCCATCTGCACCTCAGTCTCCAAATTCTGCTCTCTGTAAGATGCTTCTGCACCCCTGTATCCAAACTCTGCTCTCTGTAACAGTTTTTCTGCACCTGAGTCTCCAAACTCTGCTCTCTGTAACAGGACTTCCGCACGTAAGTCTCAAACCTCTGCACTCTGCAACAGTCCTTTTCCACCATAGTCTAAAAATTCTCCTCTCTACAACAGTCCTTCTGCACACTAGTTACCAACATCTGCTCTCTGCAACAGTCCTTCTGCACCTCAGTCTCCCAACTCTGCTCTCTGTAAGATCCTTCTGCAACCCAGTCTTTAAACTCTGCACTTTGTACCTATCCTTCTGCACAACAGTCTCCAACTTCTGCTCTCTGTAACAGGACTTCTGCAACCCAGTCTCAAACCTCTGCTCTCTATAACAGGCTTTCTGCACCCCAGTCTAAAACCTCTTCTCTCTGCAAGATGCTTCTCAACTCCAGTCTCCAACATCTGCTGTCTGCAACAGTCGTTTTGAACCCCAGTCTCCAAACTCTGCTCTCGGTAAGATCCATCTGAACCCCAGTCTCTAACCTATGCTCTCAGTAACAGTCTTTCTACACCCAAGTCTTCAACCTCTGCTCTTTGTTACATTCATTCTGCACCTCAGTCTCCAACATTTGCTCTCTGTAATAGTCCTTCTGCACACTAGTGTCTAAAATCTGCTCTGAGCAAAATTCCTTTTGTACCCCAGTCTTCAATATCTGCTCTCTGCAACACTCCTTCTACACCCCAGTCTCCAAATTCCGCTATCTGCAATGATCCTTCTGGACCCTAGTCTCCAACCTCTGCTCTCAGCAACAGTCCTTCTGCTCCACAGTCTCCAACCTCTGCTCTCTATAAAATCCTTCTGCACTCTAGTTTCCAAACTCTGCTCTCTATAACATTCCTTCTCCACCCCAGTCTCCAACCTCTACTCTCTGCAACAGTCTTTCTTCTCCCAGTCTTTGAGATTTGTTCTCTTTAACAGTCCTTCTGTTTCGCAGTCTCCAACCTCTGCTCTTTGTAAGATCCTTCAGCAACTCAGTCTCCAAACACTGCTCTTTATATCAGTCCTTCTGCACCCCAGTATCCAATCTCTCCTCTCTGTAACAGGCCTTCTGCACAAATGTCTCCAAACTCTGCTCTATGCAATGATCATTCTGCATGCCTGTCTCCAAACTCTGCTCTCTGCAATGATCTTACTAAACCCCAATCTCCAACCTCTCATCTCTTAAACAGTCCTTCTGCACCTCAGTCTTCAACCTCTGCTTTCTGTAATAGGCCTTCTGCACGCCAGTCTCCAACCTCTTCTCTCTGCAATGATTCTTCTCCACCCAAGTCTCCAACATCTGCTCTCTGCAACTTTCCTTTTGAACCCCAGTCTGAAAACTCTACTCTCTGTAGCATCCATCTCAATGGAAGTCTCCAACCTCTGATCTCTGTAACAGTCCGTCTGCACCCCAGTCTCCAAACGCTGCTCTCTGTAACATTCCTTCCACACCTCAGTCTCCAAGCTCTGCTCTCTGTAACAATTCTTCTGCACCACAGTCTCTAAAATCTACTCTCTGAAAAAGTCATTTTCCACCCCAGTCTCCAACATCTGCTCTCTGCAACAGTCCTTCTGGACCCCAGTCTCCAACGTCTGCTCTCTGCAACAGTCCTTCTGCAATACAGTCTCCAACCTCTGCTCTCTGTAAGATCTTTCTGCACTCCAGTTTTCAAACTCTGCTCTTTGTAAAATTTCTTCTCCACCCCAGTCTCAAACCTCTGTCCTCTGCAACAGTCCTTCTGCCCCCCAGTCTCCGAGATCTGCTCTCTGTCACAGACCTTATGTACCGCAGTTTCCAACCTCTGATCTCTGTAACGGTCCTTCTGCAACCCAGTCTCCAAACTCTGATTTTTGAATCAGTCGTTCTGAAACCCAGTCTCCAAACTCTGCTCTTTGTATCTATCCTTCTGTACCTCAGTCTTCAATCTGTGCTTTCTGTAAGAATCCTTCTGCACCCCAGTCTCCAAACTGTGCTCTCTGTAACAGTCGTTCTATACCGCAGTCTCCAACCTTTGCTCTCTGTAACGGTCATTCTGCACCCCAATTTCCAACCTCTGCTTTCTGTAACAGTCCTTCTGCACGTCAGTCTCTAAACTCTGCTCTCTTTAACAGTCCTGCTACACCTCAGTCTCCAAACTCTGCTCTCTGTAACAGTACTTCTGCACCTCAGTCTGAAACCTCTGCTCTCCACAATTCTTCTGCACCCCAGTCTCTAACCACTGCTCTCTGTAACAGTCCACCTGCACCTCAGTCTCCAACATCTGCTCTCTGTAAGTTTCTTCAGCAAACCAGTCTTCAAACTCTGCTCTCTGTAACAGTTTTTCTGCACCCCATTCTCCAGACTCTCCTCTATGTAACAGACCTTCTGCACTCTAGTATCGAAACTCTGCTCTCTATAGCAGGCCTTCTGCACCCCACTCTCCATCCTCTGCTCTCTGCAATGATCCTTCTGCACCCCAGTCTCCCAACTTTGCTCTTTGCAATGATCCTACTGCACCCCAGTCTCCAACCTCTGATCTCTGCAACAGTCCTTCTGCACCTCAGTCTCCAAATTCTGCTCTCTGTAATAGGCCTTCTGCATGCCAGTCTCCAACCTCTTCTCTCTGCAATGATTCTTCTCCACCCAAGTCTCCAACATCTGCTCTCTGCAACTATCCTTTTGCACCTAGGTCTCCAAATTCTGCTCTCTGTAAGATTTTTCTGCAACCCTGTCTCCAACCTCCGCTCTCTGTAACAGTCCTTCTGCACCCCATTCTCCAACCTCTGCTCTCCGCAATAGTCATTCTGCTCCCCAGTCTCCAAACTCTGCTCTCTACAACAGTCCTTCTGCACCCCAGTTACCAACATCTACTCTCTGCTACAGTACTTCTGCACCTCAATCTTCAACCACTGCTCTCTGTAACACTCCTCTTGTACTGCAGTATCCAACCTCTGCTCTCTGTAATGTTCTTTCTGCACGCCAGACTCTAATCACTGCTTTCTGTATCAGTCCTTCTGCACCCCAGTTTCCAACCTCTGCTCTCTGTAAGAGTCCTTCTGCACCTCAGTCTCCAACCTCTGATTTCTGCAACAGTCCTTCTGTAACTCAGTCTGCAAATTCTGCTCTCTGTAAGATCCTTCTGCACCCCTGTATTTAACCTCTTCTCTCTGAAACTGTACTTCTGAATCTGAGTCTCCAAACTCTGCTCTCTGTAACAGGACTTCCGCACCTCAGTCTCCATCCTCTGCTCTCTGCAACAGTCCTTCTGCACCCAAGTCTCAAACCTCTGCTTTCTACATTAGTCCTTCTGGACCCTAGTTACCAACATCTGCTCTCTGCAACAGTCCTTCTGAACGCCACTCTCCAATATCTGCTCTCTGCAACAGTCATTCTGCACCTCAGTCTGAAACTTCTACTCTCCACGATCCTTCTGCACCCCAGTCTCCAACCACTGCTCTCTGTAACAGTCCACCTGCACCTTAGTCTCCAACCTCTGCTCTCTGTAAGATGCTTTAGCAACCCTTTCTTCAAAATCTGCTCTTCGTACCAGTCCTTCTGCACCCAAGTCTCCAACCTCTCCTCTCTGTAACAGGCCTTCTGCACGCCAGTCTCCAAATCTGCTCTTTTTAGCAGGCCTTCTGCACGCAAGTCTCCAACCTCTGATCTCTGCAACGATTTTTCTGCACCCCAGTCTTTAACCTCTACTCTCTGCAATGATCCTACTGCACCCCAGTCTCCAACCTCTGATCTCTATAACAGACCTTCTGCACCCCAGTCTCAAAAGTCCGCTATCTGCAACAGTTTTTCTGCACCCCAGTCTTCAAACTCTGCTCTCTGTAACAATACTTCTGCACCTCAGTCTCCAAACTCTGTACTCTGCAACGTTACTTCTGCACCTCAGTCTCCAACATCTACTCTCTTTAACAGTCTTTCTGCACCTGATTCTTCAAACTCTGCTCTCTGTAGGATCCTTCTCCAACCCAGTTGCCAAACTCTGCTCTCTGTAACAGTCCTTCTGCACACCAGTCTCCAAAATCTGCTCTCTGCACTGATCCTTCTTCAACCCAGTCTCCAACCTCCGCTCTATGCAACAGTCCTTCTGCACACCAATCTCCAAAATCTGCTCTCTGCAACAGTCCTTCAGCAACTGAGTCTAAAAACTCTGCTCTCTGCAAAGATCCTTCCGCACCTCAGTCTCCTACCTCTGCTCTCTGTAAAACTCCTTCTGCAGAATAGTTCTCAACCTCTGCTCTCTGTAACAGGAATTTTACAACCCAGTCTCAAAACTCTGCTCTCTGTAACAGGCCTTCAGAACCCCAGTCTCCAACCTCTTCTGTCTGCAATGATTTTTCTCCACCCCAGTCTCCAACCTCTGCTCTCCGCAACAGTCCTGCACCCTAGTCACCAACCTCTGCTCTGTGTAAGATCCTTATGCACTCCAGTCTTCAACCTCTTCTTTCTGCAATGATTCTTTTCAATCCAGGGCTCCAACATCTGCTCTCTGCAACAGTCCTTTTTTCACCCCAGTCTCTAAACTCTGCTTTCAGTGAGATCCATCTGAACCCCAGTCTCCAATCTCTGCTATCTGTAACAGTCCTTCTCCACACCAGTCTCCAAACTCTGCTCTCTGTAACTGTTCTTCTGCACCTCAGTCTTGAAACTCTGCTCTCTGTAACAGTCCATCTGCACCTCAGTCTCTAAAATCTGCTCTCTGCAATGATCCTTCTGGATCCCAGTCTCCAACTTCTGCTCTGTTCAACAGTCCTTCTGCACCACAGTCTCCAACCTCTGCTCAATGTAAGATCCTTCTGCACTCCAGTTTCTAAACTCTGCTCTCTGTAACATTCCTTTTCCACCCAACTCTCCAACTTCTGTCCTGTGCAACAGTCCTTCTCTTCCCCAGTCATCGAGATCTTCTCTGTGTAACAGTCCTTCTGTACCGCAGTCTCCAACCTCTGCTCTCTGTAACCGTCCTTCTACACCCCAATTTCCAAACTCTGCTTTCTGTAACAATCTTTCTGCACCTCAGTCTTCAAACTCTCCTCTCTGTAACACTCCTTCTACACCTCAGTCTCCAACCTCTGCTCTCTGTAACAGTCTTTCTGCACCCCAGTCTCCAACCTCTGCTATTGGTAAGAGTTCTATACCGCAGTCTTCAACCTCTGCTCTCTTTAATGGTCCTTCTGCATCCCAATTTCAAAACTCTGCTTCCAGTAACAGTCTTTCTGCACCTAAATCTCCAAACTCTGCTCTCTGTAACAGTCCTTCTACACCCCAGTCGTCAACATCTGCTCTCTGCAACAGTCCTTTTGCATTCCAGTCTCCAACATATGCTCTCTGCAACAGTCCTTCTGTACCTCATTCTCAAAACTCTGCTGTCTGGAACGAACCTTCTGCACCCCAGTCTCCTACCTCTGCTCTCTTTAACAGTCATTCTGCACCTCAGTCTCCAAATTCTGCTCTCTGTAAGATTCTTTTGCAACCCAGTCTCCAAAGTCTGATCTCTGTAACATTCCTTCTCCAACCAAGTCGCTAACCTCTGGTTACTGCAGCAGTCTTTCTGCATCCCAGTCTCCAAACTCTGCTCCCTGTAGCAGCCCTTCTGCACCTCAGTCTACAAACTCTGCTCTCTGCAACAGTCCTTCTACACCCCAGTTGCCAACCTCTGCTGTCTGAAAGGATTCTTCTGCACCCCAGTCCCCAACGTCTGCTCTCTGCAACAGTCCTTCTGCACCCGAGTCTCCAACCTCTGCTCTCTGTAAGATCCTTCTGCAACCCCATCTCCGAACTCTGCTCTCTGTAACAGTCCATCTGTACCGCAGTCTCCAAACTCTGCTCCCTGTAACAGTCCTTCTGCACCCCAGTCTCCAAACACTGATTTCTGTATCAGTCCTTCTGCACCACAGTCTCCAACGTCTGCTCTCTGCTACAGTTCTACTGAACCCCAGTCTTCATCATCTTATCTCTGCAACAGTCCTTCTGCACCCCAGTCTCCAACCTCTTCTCTCTTTAATGGTCCTCCTGTACCCCAGTCTCCAAAGTCTGCTTTCTGTATCATTCTTCTGCACCCCTGTCTCAATCCTCTGCTCTTTGTAACAGTCCTGCACCTCAGTCTCTAACTTCTGCTCTATGCAACAGTCCTTCTGCACCTCAAAATCAAAACTCTGTTCTCTGTAACAATCCTTCTGCACCCCAGTCTCCAAATTCTGCTCTCTGCAAAGGTACTTCTTCACCGCACTCTCCAAACTCTGCTCGCTGTAATATGCTTCTTTACCTTAGTGTCCATACTCTACTCTCAGTAACATTTCTTCCGCTCCCCAATCTCCAATCTCTGCTCTTTGTAAAAGTATTTTGCACCCCAGTCTCCAATCTCAGCTCTTTGTAACGGTCCTTCAGCACCCCAGTCTCAAACCTCTGCTTTCTTTCCAGTCGTGCATCCCAGTCTCCAAACTCTGCTCTCTGCAACAATTCTTCTGCGCCCCAGTCTCCTACGTCTGCTCTCCACAACAGTCCTTCTGCACTTAAGTCTCTAACCTCTGCTCTCTGTAAGATCCTTCTGCACCTCAGTCTCAAACCTCTGCTATCTTCAAATGTCCTTGTGCACCTCAGCCGCTAACCTCTGTTCTCTGCAACAGTCCTTCTGCACCCCAGTCTCCAACCTCTGCTCTCTGTAACAGTCCTTCTGCACCCCAGTCTCCAACCTCTGCTCTCTGTAACAGTCCTTCTGCACCTTAGTCTCCAACCTCTGCTCTCTGCAACAATCCTTCTGCACCCTAATCTCCTACGTCTGCTCTCTGTAATGGTTCTTCTGCACCGCAGTCTCCAACCTCTGCTCTCTGTAATGGTCCTTCTGCACCCCAGTCTCTAAACTTTGCTTTCTGTATCAGTCTTTCTGCACCTCAGTCTTCAAACCCTTCTCTCTGCAATTGTCCATCTGCACCTCAGTATCCAACCTCTACTCTCTGTAACAGTCCTTATGCACCCCTTCTAAAAACTCTGCTCTCTGTAACAGGCTTTATGCACCCCAGTCTCCAACATCTCCTCTCTGGAACAGTCCTCCTGCACACGAATCTCCAAACTCTGCTCTCTGCAACAGTCTTTCTGCACCCAAGTCTCCAACATCTGCTCTCTGCATTAGTCGTTCTGCAGCTCAATTGAAAATTCTACTCTCTTCCACTATCCTTCTGCACCCCAGTCTTCAACCTCTGTTCTCTGCAACAGTCCTTCTGCATCCCAGTCTCCAACCTCTTCTGTTTGCAACAATAACTCTGCACCCCAGTCTCCAACATCTGCTTTCTGTATCAGACCTGCACCCCAGTCTCCAACATCTGCTCTCTAAACAATCCTTCTGCACCCCAGTCTCCAACACCTACTCTCTGCAACGCTCCTTCTGCACCTAAGTCTCCAACCTCTGCTCTTTGAAAAATCCTTCTGCAACCCAGTTTCCAAAATCTGCTCTCTGAAATATTCATTCTCCACGCTAGTCTTCAACCTCTACTTTCTGCAACGGTCCTGCTGTACCCCAGTCTCAAACCTCTGTACTCTGCAACAGTCCTTCTGCTTCCCAGTCTCCAAACTCTGCTCTTTATAACAGTCCATCTGCACCCCAGTCTCCAACCTCTGCTCTCTGTAATGATCCTTCTGCACCTCAGTCTCCAACCTCTACTTTCTGCAACGATCCTTCTGAACCACAATATCCAAACTCTGCACTCTGTAGCAGTCATTCTACACCTAGTCTCCAACCTCTTCTCTCTGTACCAGTCCTTCTGCACCTTAGTCTCCAACCTCTGCTCTCTGTAACAGTCCTTCTGCACCTCAGTCTCCAACCTCTGCTCTCTGTAACAGTCCTTCTGCACCTCAGTCTCCAAACTCTGCTCTCTGTAACAGGCTTACTGCACCCCAGTCTCCAACCTCTTCTCTCTGTAACAGTTCTTCTGCACCACAATCTCGAAACTCTGCTCTCTGTAACAGTCTTTCTGCACCCCAGTCTCCAAACTCTTTTCTCTGCAACGATCCTTCTGAACCTCAGTCTTAAACCTCTGCTCTCTGCAAAAGTCCTTCTGTATCCCAGACTCCAGATTCTGCTCTGTGTAATATCCTTTTGCATGCCTTTCTCCAAACTCTCCTCTCTGTAACAGTCCTTCTGCACCCCAGTATTCAAACTCTGCTCTCTGTAAAAGTCCTTCTACACCTCAGTCTCCAAACTTTGCTCTCTGTAATGGTCCTTCTGTACCGCAGTCTCCAACCTCTGCTCTCTGTATCAATCCTTCTGCTCCTCAGTCTCCAATGTCTGCTCTCAGTAATAGTTTTTCTGCAACCTAGTCTCCAACATCTGCTCTCTACAATGGTCCTTCTGCATTAAAGACTTCAAACTCTGCTCTCTCTAACAGTGCTTCTGTACTGCAGTCTCCAAACTCTTCTCTCTATAACGGTCCTTCTGCACCCCAATTGCCAACGTCCGCTTTCTGTAACAGTCCTTCTGAACCTCAGATTCCAACCTCTGCTCTCTGTATGAGTCCTTCTAAGCCTCAGTCTGAAACCTCTGATGTCTGCAGCAATTGTTCTGCACCCCAGTCTCTAACCTCTGCTCTCTGTAACAGGTCTTCTGCACCCCAGTCTTCAACCTCTTCTCTCTGCAACAATCCTTCTGCACCTAAGTCTCCAACTTCTGCTCTCTGCATCAGTCCTTCTAAACCGCAGTCTCAAATCTTTGCTCTCTGCAATGATCCTCCTGCATCCCAGTCTCCAATAACTGCTCTCTGCAACAGTCCTTCTGCACCTCAGTCTCCAACCTCTCCTCTCTGCAACAGTCTTTCTGCAACCAAGTCTCCAACCTCTGCTCTCTGCAAACGTCTTATTATACCCCAGTATCCAACATCTGCTCTCTGCAACGATTTTTCTGCATCCCAGTCACCAACGTCTGCTCTCTGCAACAGTCCTTCTACACCCTAGTCTCCAACCGCTGCTCTCTGCTACAGCCCTTCTGCACCCCATTCTCCATCCTCTGCTCTCTTCAACATTTCTTCTGCACTCCAGGCTTTAATCTATGCTCTCTAAAACTATCCTACTGCACCCCGGTCTCCAAACTCTGCTCTCTGTAAAGATCCTTCTGCACCTCAGTCTCCAACCTCTGCTCTCTGCAACGATCCTTCTGCATCCCAGTCTCCAACCTCTGCACTCTGCAAAAGTCCTTTTGCACCCCAGTCTCCAAGCTCTGCTCTATGTAACAGTCCTTTTGCACATCAGTGTCCAACTTCTGCTCTCTGTTTGAATCCTTCTGCACCTTATGTCCAAACTCTGCTCTCTGTAACAGGCCTTCTGCACAACAATCTCTAACCTCTGCTTTCTGTAACAGTTCTTCTGAACTCCAATCTCAAAACTCTGCTCTCTGTAACACTCCTTCTGCACCCCAGTCTCCAACATCTGCTCACTGTAACAGTTCTTCTGTACCATAGTCTCCTACCTCTTCTTTTTTAGCGGTCCATCTACTCCCCAATTGCCAACCTCTGCTTTCTGTAAGAGTTTTTCTGCACCCCAGTCTTCAAACTCTTCTCTCTGCAATGATCCTTCTGCACCTCAGTCTTCAACCTCTGCTCTCTGTAAATGTACTGCTGCACCTCAGTCTTTATCCTTTCCTCTCTGTAATGGTCCTTCTGCACCCCAGTCTCCAATCTCTGCTCCCTGTAACAATCCTATTGCACTTCTGTCTCCAACGTTTGCTCTCTTTAACAGTCCTTCTGCATCCCAGTCTCTAAACTCTGCTCCCTGTAACAGTCCTTCTGTACGCAGTCTCCAACCTCTTCTCTCTCTAACAGTACTTCTGCACCCCACCTGCCAACCTCTGTTTTCTGAAACAGTCCTCAAAAATGATCTTTCTGCACCTCAGTCTCCAAACTCTGCTCTCCTTAATAGTCCTTTGGCACCCCAGTCTCCAACATCACCTCTCTGCAATGATCCTTCTTCTTTTCAGACTCCAACCTCTGCTCTCTGCAATTGTCCTTCTATATCCCAGGATCCAACATCTGCTCTCTGAAGCAATCCTTGTGCACCTCAGTCTGAAAACTTAGCTCTCTGCAAAAATTCTTCTGCACCCGCGTTTCCAAACATTTGTCTCTGTAACAGTCCTTCTGAACTTCAGTCTACAAAATGCTCTCTGTAAGGTCCTTCTGCAACCCAGTCAGGAAATTTTGCTATCTTTAACAGTCCTACTGCACCTCAGTCTACAAACTCTGCTCTCTGTAACAGGCCTTCTGCACACCAGTCTTCAATCTCTGCTCTCTGCAAGGATCTTTCTTAACCTCAGTCTCCAACCTCTGCTCTGTGCAACAGTCCTTCTGCCCCCAAGTCTCCAACTTCTGCTCTCTGTAACAATCCTTATGCACCTCAGTCTCCAACCTCTGCTCTCTGCAACGGTTCTTCTTCACCCCAGTCTCCACACTCTGTTTTCTGAAACAGTCCTTCTGCACCCCAGTCTCCAACCTCTGCTCTCGGCAACAATCTTTCTGAACCCCACTCTCCAACCTTTGCTCTCTGCTACAGTACTTCTGCACCCCACTCTCCAACATCTGCTCTCTGTATCAGTCGTTTTGCACCTCAGTCTCCAACCTCTTCTCTCTTCAGCAGTCCTTTTACTCCCCAGTAACCAAAACCTGATCCGTGTAACGATCCTTCTGTAAATTAGTTTCCAACCTCTGCTCTCTGCAACGATCCTCCTGCACCCCAGTCTCCAACCTCTGATCTTTGTATCAGTCCTTCTGCAACACAGTCTCCAACATCTGCTCTCTGTAAACATCCTTCTGCACCTCATCTCCAAATTCTGCTCTCTGTAAAAGTCCTTCTGCACCTCAGTCTCCAACCTCTGCTCTCTTTAAAAGTCCTTCTGCACCCCAGTCTCCAACATCTTCTTTCTTTAACGATCCTTCTTCTCCCCAGGCTTCAATCTCCGCTCACAGCAATGGTCGTTATACACCCCGGTTTCCAAACTCTGCTCTCTGTAAAATTCCTTTTGCACCTCAGTCTCCAAACTCTTCTCTCTGCATCAGTCCTTCTGCACAACAGTCTCCAAGATCTGCTCTCAGTAAATCTTTTTCTGCACCCCAATATCCAAACTCTGCTCTCTGTAAAACTCCTTCTGCACTCCAGTCTCCATCTTCTGCTTTCTGTAAGAATCCTTTGACACCACTGTCTCCAACCTCTCCTCTCTGAAAAAGTCCTTCTGCACCTCAGTATCCAACGTCTGCAATCTGTAATGGTCCTTCTGCACCCCAGTCTCCAAACTCTGCTCTCTGTATCAGTCTTTCTGCATCCAAGTCTTCAAACTCTGCTCTCTGCAACATTTCTTCTGCACCCCAATCTCCAATCTGTGCTCTCTGTAACAGTCCTTCTGCACCCCAGTCTCCAACATTTGCTCTCTCCCAGGATTTTTCTTTTACCCAGTCTCCAAACTCTGCTCTCTGTAAAAGTCCTTTTGTATCGCAGTCTCCAACCTCTTCTCTTTGTAACGGTCATTCTGCTCTCCAATTGCCAACCCCTGCTTTCTGTAACAGTCCTTCTGCAACCCAGTCTCCAAACTCTTCTCTCTGCAACGATCCTTCTGCACCTCAGTCTTCAAACTCTTCTCTCTGTAACAGTACTTCTGTACCGCAGTCTCCAATCTCTGCTCACTGCAACATTTCTTCTGTACCCCAGTCTCCAAACTGTGATCTCTGTAACTGTCTTTCTGACCCCAGTCTCCAACCTCTGGTCTCTTTATCGATCTTTCTGCACCTCCTTCTCAAAACTCTGATCTCTACCACGATCCTTCTGCACCTCAGTTTCCAACCTCTCCTCTCCTTAACGATCCTTCTGCACCACAGTTTCCAACTTCTGCACTCTGTAACAGTTTTTCTACAACTAGTCTCCAAACACTTCTCTCTGTACCAATCCTTCTGCACCTAAGTCTCCCACCTCTGCTCTCTGTAACAGTCCTTCTGCACCTCAGTCTCCAACCTCTGCTCTCTGCAACAGGCTTACTGCACCCCAGTCTCCAACCTCTGCTCTCGGTAATTGTTCTTCTGCACCCCAATCTTGAATCTCTGCTCTCTGTAACAGTCTTTCTGCACCCCAGTCTCCAAGATCTTTTCTCTGCAACGATACTTCTGAACCTCAGTTCTCAATCTCTGCTCTCTGCAACAGTCCTTCTGCACGCCAGTCTCCAGAATCTGCTCTCTGTAAGATATTTTTCATCCCTTTCTGCAACCTCTCCTCTCTGTAACAATCCTTCTGCACACAAGTATCCAACCTCTGCTCTCTGTAAAAGACCTTCTGCACCTCAG
Source organism: Ictidomys tridecemlineatus (assembly GCF_052094955.1). Lineage (NCBI taxonomy): Eukaryota > Metazoa > Chordata > Mammalia > Rodentia > Sciuridae > Ictidomys > Ictidomys tridecemlineatus. The sequence goes on from NW_027524485.1 coordinate 17,492, forward strand.
TCTCCAAACTTTGCTCTCTGTAACGGTCCTTCTGCACCCTAGTATCCAACGTCTTCTCTCTACAACAATCCTTCTGCACCAAAATCTCCAAACTCTGCTCTCTATAACGATCCTTCTGCTCCCCAATTGCCAACCTCTGCTTTCTATAACAGTCCTTCTGAACCTCAGATTTTAACCTCTTCTCTCTGTAACAGTCCTTCTATGCCTCATTCTGAAACTTCTGCTGTCTGAAACAATTCTTCTGCACCCCAGTCTCCAAAAATGTGCTATATGTAACGATCCTTCTGCACAACAGTCTTCAACCTCTGCTCTCTGTAACGGGTCTTCTTCACCCCAGTCTCCAGACTCTGCTCTCTGTAACAGGCCTTCTGCTCCCCAGTCTCCAAACTCTTCTCTCTGCAACGATTCTTCTGCACCCCAGTCTCCAAACTCTTCTCTCTGCAACGATTCTTCTGCACCCCAGTCTCCAACCTCTGCTCTCTTAAACAGTCCTTCTAAACCTCAGTCTCCATCCTCTGCTCTCTGCAATGATCCTTCTGCATCCCAGTCTCTAACAACTCTTCTCTGCAACAGTCCTTCTGCACCCAAGTCTAAAACCTCTGCTCTCTGTTACAGTACTTCTGCACCCCAGTCTCCAAACTCTGCTCTCTGCAACATTTCTTCTGCACCCAAGTCTCCAACCTGTGCTCTCTTTAAAAGTCATTCTGCACCTCAGTCTCCAAGTTCTGCAATCTGTAACAGTCCTTCTGCACCCCAGTCTCCAACCTCTGCACTCAGAAATGATCTTTCTGCACCTCAGTCTCCAACCTCTGCTCTTTTTAATAGTCTTTCTGCACCCCAGTCTCCAACATATGCTCTCTACAACGATCCTGTTTTTCCCCAGTCTCAAACTTCTGCTTTCTGCAATGGTCCTTATACATCACAGGATCCAACATCTGCTCTCTGAAACAGTCCTTCTGCACCTCAGTCTGAAAACTCAGCTCTCTGCAAAAATCCTTCTGCACCCGAGTTTCCAAACTTTGCTCTCTGTAACAGTTCTTCTGAACCTTAGTCTACAAAATGCACTCTGTAATATCCTTCTGCAACCCATTAACAAAATTGTGCTATCTTTAACAGTCCTTCTGCACCTCAGTCTACAAACTCTGCTCTCTGTAACAGGCCTTCTGCACCCCAGTCTCCAATCTGTGCTCACTGTAATATGCCTTCTGGACCCCAGTCTCCAACCTCTTCTCTCTGCAAAGATCCTTCTTAACCTCAGTCTCCAACCTCTGCTCTGTGCAACAGTCCTTCTGCTCCCCAGTCTTTAACTTCTGCTCTCTGTAACAATCCTTCTGAAACTCAGACTCCAACCTCTGCTCTCTGCAACGGATCTTCTGCACCCCAGTTTTCAGACTCTGTTCTCTGCAAAAGTCCTTCTGCACACCAGTCTCCAACCTCTGCTCTCTGCAACAGTCCTTCTGCACCCCAGTCTCTAACCTCTGCTCTTCGCTACAGTCCTTCTTCACCCCAGTTTCCAACCTGTGCTCTCTGTAACTGTTTGCTGCACCCCAGTCTCCAAACTCTGCTCTCTGTAGCTATCCTTCTGCACCTCAGTCTTCAACCACTGCTCTCTGCAAGATCCTTCTCCACTTCATTCTTCAAGTTCTGCAATCTGTAACGGTCCTTCTGCACCCCAGTCTCCAACCTCTGCTCTCTGAAATGGTCCTTCTGCACCTTAGTCTCCAACCTCTATTCTCTGTAACAAACCTTAAGCACCACACTCTCCAAACTCTGCACTCTGTAACAGGCCTTCTGCAACCCAGTTTCCAACCTCTTCTCTCTGCAACGATCCTTTTTCACCTCAGTCTCCATCCTCTGCTTTCTGCAACTGTCTTTCTGCACCCTAATCTCCTTCCTCTGCTCTCTGTAAGAATCCTTCTGCACCCCAGTCTCCAACCGCTCCTCTCTTTAACAGTCCTTTTTCACTCAGTCCCAACCTCTGCTCTCTGTAATGAACCTTCAGCACCTCAGTCTCCAACCGCTTCTCTCTGTAACAGGCTTACTTAACAATATTCTCGAACCTATGGTTTCTGGATCAGTCTTTTTGCACACCAGTATCCTAACTCTGCTCTCTGTAACAGTCCTTCTGTCCCGCAGTCTAAAATCTCTGCTCTCTATAAAGGTCCTTCTGCACCCAAGTCTCTAATGTCAGCTTTCTGTATCAGTTCTTCTGCACCCCAGTCTCCAACTTCTGATCTCAGTAAGAGTCCTTCTGCACCCCATTCTTAAACTTCTACTCTCTGCAACATTTCTTCTACACCCAAGTCTCCATCTTTGCTCTTTGTAACTGTCCTTCTGCACCCCAGTCTCTAACCTCTGCTCTCTGTAACGATCTATCTGCACCACAGTCTGAAAACTCTGCTCTCTGCAACGATCCTTCTGCCCCTCAGAATCCAACCTCTGCTCTCCGCAATGATCCTTCTGCACCCCAGTCTCCAACCTCTGCAATCTGTAAAAGTCCCTCTGCACTTCAGTCTCCAATCTCTGCTCTCTGTAACAATCCTTCTGTAAACCAGTCTCCAAACTCTGCTCTCTGTAACAGGCCTAATGCACCCCAGTCTCCAAACTCTTCTCTCTGCAATGATCCTTCTCCACCTCAGTCTCCAAACACTGGTCTCTGCAACAGTCCTTCTGAACCCCAGTCCCCAACCTCTGCTCTCTGCAAGATCCTTATACACCCCAGTTTCCTAACTCTGCTCTCTGTAACAGTCCTTTTGCACCTCGTCTCCAAACTATGCTCTTTGCAACAGTCCTTCTGCACCCCAGTCTCCAACCTCTGCTCTCTGTAACACTCCCACTGCGCCCCAGTCTATATGCTCTACTCTCTGTAAAAGTCCTTCTGCACCTCTGTCTCCAAACTTTGTTCTCTGTAAGATCCTTCTGCCACGCATTCTCCAAATGCTTCCCTCTGTAACATTCCTTCTGCACCCCAGTCTCCAAACTCTGCTCTCTGTAACAGGCCTCATGCACCCCAGTCTTCAACCTCTGCTGTCTGTAACAGGCCTTTTGCACCCCAGTCTCCAACCTGTGCTCTCTGCAACGATCCATATGCACCCAGGTCTCAAAACTCTGCTCTCTGCAACAGTCCTTCTGCACCTCAGGATCCAACATCTGCTCTCTGCAACAGTCCTTCTGCACCTAAGTCTGAAAACTTTTCTCTCTGCCACAATCCTTCTGCACCCCAGTTTCCAACCTTTGCTCTCTGTAATAGTCCTTCTGAATCTCAGTCTCCAAAATGCTCTCTGTAAGATCTTTGTACAACACAGTCTCCAAATTGAGCTATGTGTAACATTCCTTCTGCATCCTAGTCTCCAAACTCTGCTATCTGTAAAAGGCCTTCTGCACACCAGTCTCCAATCTCTTCTCTCTGTAACAGGCCTTCTTTGCCGAAGTCTCCAACTTCTTCTTTCTGCAACTATCCTTCTTCACCTCAGTCTCCAAACTCTGCTCTCTGCAACAGTCCTTCTGGACCCCAGTCTCCAAACTCTGCTCTCTATAACCAACCTTCTGCACCTCAGTCTCCAACCTCTTCTCTCTGCAACGGTTTTTTTGCACCCCAGTTTCCACCCTCTGTTCTGTGCAACAGTCCTTCTGCACGCCGGTCTCCAAAATTTGCTCTTTGTAAAACTCCTTCTCTACTGCAGTCTCCAAACTCTGCTCCCTGTAACGGTCCTTCTGAACCCCAGTCTCCAACCTCTGCTTTGTGTATCAGTTCTTCTGAACCCCAGTCTCCAACCTCTGCTCTCTGTATCAGTCCTTTTGCACCTCGGTCACCAACCTTTTTTCTCTGCAGCAGTCCTTTTACACCCCAGTAACCAAAATCTGCTCTGTGTAACGATCCTTCTGCACCATAGTTTCCAACCTCTGTTCTCTGCAACGATCCTTCTGCACCCCAGAATCTAACCTCTTTTCTCTGTGTCAGTCCTTCTGAACCACAGTCTTCAAACTCTGCTCTCTGCATCAGTCCTTATGCACCCAAGTCTTCAAACTCTGCTCTCTGCAACATTTCTTCTGCACCCCAGTCTCCAAGCTGTACTCTCTTTAACTGTCCTACTGCAACTCAGTCTCCAACCTCTGCTCTCTGTAACAGTCCTTCTGCACCCCAATCTCCAACATCTGCTCTCTGCAACGATCCTTTTTCTACTCAGTCTCCAGACTCTGCTCTCTGTAAAATTCCTTTTGTATCTCAGTCTCCAACGTCTTCTCTTTGTAACGGTGCATCTGCACCCCAATTGCCAAACTATGCTTTCTATAAAAGTCCTTTTAAACCGCAGACTCTCCCCTCTGTAACAGTCCTTTTAAGCCTCAATCTGAATCCTCTGCTCTCTACATCGATCCTTCTATACCCCAGTCTCCAAACTGTGCTAACTGTAACAATCGTTTTGCATCCAAGTCTCCAACATCTGCTCTCTGTAACAGGTCTTATGCAACCCAGTCTCCAAACTCTGCCCTCTGTAACAGTCCTTCTGCACCCCTGTCTCCAAAGTCTGCTCTCTGCAACGATCATAATGCATCCCAATCTCCAAAGTCTGCTCTCTGCAACAGTCCTTCTACACTCCAGTCTCCAACCTCTGCTCTTTGCTACAGTCCTTCTGCATCCCAGTCTCCAACCTCTGCTCTCTGCAACATTTCTTCTGCACCCCAGTCTTCAACCTGTGCTTTTTGTAGCTTTCCTACTGCACCTTGGTCTCCAAACTCTGCTCTCTGTAGCGATCCTTCTGCACCTCAGTCTCCAACTTCTGCTCTCTGTAACGATATTTTTGTACCCCAGTCTTTAAACTGTGCTCTCTGCAACAGTCCTTCTGCACATTAGTGTCCAAAATCTGCTCTCTGCAACAGTCCTTCTGCACATTAGTGTCCAAAATCTGCTCTCTGTAACAATCCTTCTGCACCTCAGTCTCCAACCTCTGCTCTCTGCAATTATCCTTCGGCACCACAGTCTTCAACCTCTGCTCTCTTTAACAGTTCTTCTGAACACCAATCTCTAACCTCTTCTCTCTGTAACAGTTTTTCTATACCGCAGTCTCCAAACTCTGGTCTTTGTAAAGGTCCTTCTGCACCCCAATATCCAAACTCTTCTTTCTGTAACAGTCCTTCTGCACCTCAGTCTCAAACCTCTGCTCTCTGTAACAGTCTTTCGGCACCTCAGTCTGACACCTCTCCTCTCTGCATGATCTTTCTGCACCTCAGTCTCCAACCACTGCTCTCTGTAACAGTCCACCTGCACCTCAGTCTCCAACCTCTTCTCTCAGTAAGATCCTTCAGCAACCCAGTCTCCAAACTCTGCTCTCTATAACAGTCTTTCTCTACCCCAGGCTCCAACTTCTCTTCTCTGTAACAGTCCTTCTGGACGCCAGTCTCCCAACTCTTCACTCTGTATCAGGCCTTCTGCACCCAAGTCTCCATAATGTGCTCTCTGCAACGATCCTTCTGCACCTCTGTCTCCAACATCTGATCTCTGCAACAGTCCATCTGCACCTCAGTCTCCAAATTCTGCTCTCTGTAAGATGCTTCTGCAACCCTCTATCCAACTTCTACTCTCTGTAACAGTCCTTCTGCACCGAGTCTCCAACCTCTGCTCTTTGTAACAGGACTTCCGAACCTCAGTCTCAAACCTCTGCTCTCTGCAACAGTCCTTTTCCACCCTAGTCTAAAAATTCTGCTCTCTACAATAGTCTTTCTGCACACTAGTTACCAACATCTGCTCTCTGCACAGTCCTTCTGCACCTCAGTCTCCCAACTTAGCTCTCTGTAAGATCCTTCTGCAACCCAGTCTTTAAACTCTGCACTTTGTACCTGTTCTTCTGCACAACAGTCTCCAACTTCTGCTCTCTGTAACAGGACTTCTGCAACCAAATCTCCAAACTCTGCTCTCTGTAACATGCTTTATTCACCCCAGTATAAAACCTCTTCTCTCTGCCACGATTATTCTCAACCCCAGTTTCCAACATCTGCTGTCTGCAACAGTCGTTTTGAACCCCAGTCTCCAAACTCTGCTGTCTGTAAGATCCATCTGAACCCAGTCTCCAACCTATGCTCTCTGTAACAGTCCTTCTACACCCAAGTCTCCAAACTCTGCTCTCTGTAACAGTCTTTCTGCACCCCAGTCTCTAAAATCTGCTCTCAGCAATATTCTTTCTGCACCCCAGTCTTCAACATCTGTTCTCTGCAACACTCCTCCTGCACCTCAGTCTCCAAACTCTGCTATCTGCAAGGATCCTTCTGGACCCCAGTCTCCAACCTCTGCTCTCAGCAACAGTCCTTCTGCTCCACAGTCTCCAACCTCTGCTCTCTATAAAATCCCTCTAAACTCTAGTTTCCAAACTCTGCTCTCTATAACATTCCTTCTCCAACCCAGTCTCCACCCTCTACTCTCTGCAACAGTCCTTCTGGTCCCAGTCTTCGAGATCTGTTCTCTTTAACAGTCCTTCTGTTTCGCCGTCTCCAACCTCTGCTCTTTGTAAAGGTCTTTCTAAACCCCAGTCTCCAAACTCTGCTTTCTGTATCAGTCTGCCTGAACCCCAGTCTCCAAAATCTGTTCTCTGTATCTATCATTTGCACCTCAGTCTTCAACCTATGCTTTATGTAAGAGTCCTTCTGCACTCCAGTCTCCAACCATTGCTCTAGGTAACAGTCCTATACCGCAGTCTCCAAACTCTGCTCTCTGTAGGGTCCTTCAGCACCTTAATTTCCAAACTCTGCTTTCTGTAACAGTTTTTGTGCACCCGAGTCTCCAAACTCTGCTCTCTGTAACAGTCCTTCTACACCCCAGTCTCCAATCACTGCTCTTTGTAAAAGTCCACCTGTACCTCAGTCTGAAACCTCTCCTCTCCACAATTCTTTTGCACCCCAGTCTCCAACCACTGCTCTCTGTAACAGTCCACCTGAAGCTAAATCTCCAACCTCTGCTCTCTGTAAGATCCTTCAGCAACAGTCTCCAAACACTGCTCTTTATAACAGTACTTCTCCACCTCAGTCTCCAACCTTTCCTCTCTGAAACAGGCCTTCTGCACAAATGTTTCCAAACTCTGGTCTATGCAACGATCATTCTGCACACCTGTCTCCAACTTCTGCTCTCTGCAATGATCCTACTAAACCTCAGTCTCCAATCTCTCATCTCTGAAACAGTCCTTCTGCACCTCAGTCTTCAACCTCTGCTCTCTGTAATAGGCCTTCTGCACTGGAGTCTCCAACCTCTTCTCTCTGCAATGATTCTTCTCCACCCAAGTCTCCAACATCTGCTCTCTGTAACTGTCCTTTTGCACCCCAGTCTGCAAACTCTGCTCTCTGTAAAATTCATCTGAATGGAAGTCTCCAACCTCTGCTCTCTGTAACAGTCCTTCTGCACCCCAGTCTCCAAATGCTGCTCTCTGTAAGAGTCCTTCCCCACCTCAGTCTCCAACCCCTGCTCTCTGTAACAATCCTTCTGCACCCCATTCTCTAAAATCTGCTCTCTGCAACAGTCCTTCTCCACTCCAGTCTCCAACATCTGCTCTTTGCAACAGTCCTTCTGTACCCCAGTCTCCAAACTCTGCTTTCTGCAACGAACCTTCTGGACCCCAGTCTCCAACGTCTGCTCTCTGCCACAGTCCTTCTGCAATACAGTCTCCAACCTCTGCTCTCTGTAAAATCTTTCTGCACTCCAGTTTTCAAACTCTGCTCTATGTAAAATTTCTTCTCCACCCCAGTCTCACACCTCTGTCTTCTGCAACAGTCCTTCTGCTCTCCAGTCTCCGACATCTGCTCTCGGTAACAAACCTTATGTACCGCAGTTTCCAACCTCTGCTCTTTGTAACGGTCCTTCTGCAACCCAGTCTCCAAACTCTGATTTATGAATCAGTCCTTCTGAACCCCAGTCTCCAACCTCTGCTCTTTGTATCTATCCTTCTGCACCTCAGTCTTAAACCTGTGCTTTCTGTAACAATCCTTCTGCACCCCAGTCTCCAACCTCTGCTCTCTGTAACAGTCCTTCTATACCGCAGTCTCCAACCTTTGCTCTCTGTAACGGTCCTTCTGCACCCCAATTCCCAACCTCTGCTTTCTGTAAGAGTCCTTCTGCACATCAGTCTCCAAACTCTCCTTTCTGTAACAGTCCTTCTACACCTCAGTCTCCAACCTCTGTTCTCTTTAAGAGTTTTTCTACACCTCAGTCTGACACCTCTGCTCTCTGCACGATTCTTCTGCACCCCAGTCTACAAACACTGTTCTCTATAACAGTCCTTCTGAACACCAGTCTAAAAACTCTGCTCTCTGTATCTATCTCTCTGCACCTCACTCTCCAACCTGTTCTCTCTGTAACATTCCTTCTACACCCCAGTCTCCAACCTCTGCTCTCTGTAAAAGTTTTTCTATACCACAGTCTCCAAACTCTGGTATTTGTAACGGTCCTTCTGCACTCCAATTTCCAACCTCTGCTTTCTGTAACAGTCCTTTTGCACCTCAGTCTCCAACCTCTGCTCTCTGTAACAGTCCTTCAGCACCTCAGTCTGACACCTCTCCTCTCTGCATGATTTTTCTGCACCTCAGTCTCCAACCACTGCTCTCTGTAACAGTCCACCTGCACCTCAGTCACCAACCTCTTCTCTCCGTAAGATCCTTCAGCAACCCAGTCTCCAAACTCTGCTCTCTATAACAGTTCTTCTGCACCCCAGTCTCCAACCTCTCCTCTCTGTAACAGGCTTTCTGGACCCAAGTCTCCCAACTCTTCACTCTGTAGGAGGCCTTCTGCACCCAAGTCTCCATAATGTGCTCTCTGCAACAATTATTCTGCACCCTAGTCTCCAACATCTGACCTCTGCAACAGTCCATCTGCACCTCAGTCTCCAAATTCTGCTCTCTGTAAGATGCTTCTGCACCCCTGTATCCAAACTCTGCTCTCTGTAACAGTTTTTCTGCACCTGAGTCTCCAAACTCTGCTCTCTGTAACAGGACTTCCGCACGTAAGTCTCAAACCTCTGCACTCTGCAACAGTCCTTTTCCACCATAGTCTAAAAATTCTCCTCTCTACAACAGTCCTTCTGCACACTAGTTACCAACATCTGCTCTCTGCAACAGTCCTTCTGCACCTCAGTCTCCCAACTCTGCTCTCTGTAAGATCCTTCTGCAACCCAGTCTTTAAACTCTGCACTTTGTACCTATCCTTCTGCACAACAGTCTCCAACTTCTGCTCTCTGTAACAGGACTTCTGCAACCCAGTCTCAAACCTCTGCTCTCTATAACAGGCTTTCTGCACCCCAGTCTAAAACCTCTTCTCTCTGCAAGATGCTTCTCAACTCCAGTCTCCAACATCTGCTGTCTGCAACAGTCGTTTTGAACCCCAGTCTCCAAACTCTGCTCTCGGTAAGATCCATCTGAACCCCAGTCTCTAACCTATGCTCTCAGTAACAGTCTTTCTACACCCAAGTCTTCAACCTCTGCTCTTTGTTACATTCATTCTGCACCTCAGTCTCCAACATTTGCTCTCTGTAATAGTCCTTCTGCACACTAGTGTCTAAAATCTGCTCTGAGCAAAATTCCTTTTGTACCCCAGTCTTCAATATCTGCTCTCTGCAACACTCCTTCTACACCCCAGTCTCCAAATTCCGCTATCTGCAATGATCCTTCTGGACCCTAGTCTCCAACCTCTGCTCTCAGCAACAGTCCTTCTGCTCCACAGTCTCCAACCTCTGCTCTCTATAAAATCCTTCTGCACTCTAGTTTCCAAACTCTGCTCTCTATAACATTCCTTCTCCACCCCAGTCTCCAACCTCTACTCTCTGCAACAGTCTTTCTTCTCCCAGTCTTTGAGATTTGTTCTCTTTAACAGTCCTTCTGTTTCGCAGTCTCCAACCTCTGCTCTTTGTAAGATCCTTCAGCAACTCAGTCTCCAAACACTGCTCTTTATATCAGTCCTTCTGCACCCCAGTATCCAATCTCTCCTCTCTGTAACAGGCCTTCTGCACAAATGTCTCCAAACTCTGCTCTATGCAATGATCATTCTGCATGCCTGTCTCCAAACTCTGCTCTCTGCAATGATCTTACTAAACCCCAATCTCCAACCTCTCATCTCTTAAACAGTCCTTCTGCACCTCAGTCTTCAACCTCTGCTTTCTGTAATAGGCCTTCTGCACGCCAGTCTCCAACCTCTTCTCTCTGCAATGATTCTTCTCCACCCAAGTCTCCAACATCTGCTCTCTGCAACTTTCCTTTTGAACCCCAGTCTGAAAACTCTACTCTCTGTAGCATCCATCTCAATGGAAGTCTCCAACCTCTGATCTCTGTAACAGTCCGTCTGCACCCCAGTCTCCAAACGCTGCTCTCTGTAACATTCCTTCCACACCTCAGTCTCCAAGCTCTGCTCTCTGTAACAATTCTTCTGCACCACAGTCTCTAAAATCTACTCTCTGAAAAAGTCATTTTCCACCCCAGTCTCCAACATCTGCTCTCTGCAACAGTCCTTCTGGACCCCAGTCTCCAACGTCTGCTCTCTGCAACAGTCCTTCTGCAATACAGTCTCCAACCTCTGCTCTCTGTAAGATCTTTCTGCACTCCAGTTTTCAAACTCTGCTCTTTGTAAAATTTCTTCTCCACCCCAGTCTCAAACCTCTGTCCTCTGCAACAGTCCTTCTGCCCCCCAGTCTCCGAGATCTGCTCTCTGTCACAGACCTTATGTACCGCAGTTTCCAACCTCTGATCTCTGTAACGGTCCTTCTGCAACCCAGTCTCCAAACTCTGATTTTTGAATCAGTCGTTCTGAAACCCAGTCTCCAAACTCTGCTCTTTGTATCTATCCTTCTGTACCTCAGTCTTCAATCTGTGCTTTCTGTAAGAATCCTTCTGCACCCCAGTCTCCAAACTGTGCTCTCTGTAACAGTCGTTCTATACCGCAGTCTCCAACCTTTGCTCTCTGTAACGGTCATTCTGCACCCCAATTTCCAACCTCTGCTTTCTGTAACAGTCCTTCTGCACGTCAGTCTCTAAACTCTGCTCTCTTTAACAGTCCTGCTACACCTCAGTCTCCAAACTCTGCTCTCTGTAACAGTACTTCTGCACCTCAGTCTGAAACCTCTGCTCTCCACAATTCTTCTGCACCCCAGTCTCTAACCACTGCTCTCTGTAACAGTCCACCTGCACCTCAGTCTCCAACATCTGCTCTCTGTAAGTTTCTTCAGCAAACCAGTCTTCAAACTCTGCTCTCTGTAACAGTTTTTCTGCACCCCATTCTCCAGACTCTCCTCTATGTAACAGACCTTCTGCACTCTAGTATCGAAACTCTGCTCTCTATAGCAGGCCTTCTGCACCCCACTCTCCATCCTCTGCTCTCTGCAATGATCCTTCTGCACCCCAGTCTCCCAACTTTGCTCTTTGCAATGATCCTACTGCACCCCAGTCTCCAACCTCTGATCTCTGCAACAGTCCTTCTGCACCTCAGTCTCCAAATTCTGCTCTCTGTAATAGGCCTTCTGCATGCCAGTCTCCAACCTCTTCTCTCTGCAATGATTCTTCTCCACCCAAGTCTCCAACATCTGCTCTCTGCAACTATCCTTTTGCACCTAGGTCTCCAAATTCTGCTCTCTGTAAGATTTTTCTGCAACCCTGTCTCCAACCTCCGCTCTCTGTAACAGTCCTTCTGCACCCCATTCTCCAACCTCTGCTCTCCGCAATAGTCATTCTGCTCCCCAGTCTCCAAACTCTGCTCTCTACAACAGTCCTTCTGCACCCCAGTTACCAACATCTACTCTCTGCTACAGTACTTCTGCACCTCAATCTTCAACCACTGCTCTCTGTAACACTCCTCTTGTACTGCAGTATCCAACCTCTGCTCTCTGTAATGTTCTTTCTGCACGCCAGACTCTAATCACTGCTTTCTGTATCAGTCCTTCTGCACCCCAGTTTCCAACCTCTGCTCTCTGTAAGAGTCCTTCTGCACCTCAGTCTCCAACCTCTGATTTCTGCAACAGTCCTTCTGTAACTCAGTCTGCAAATTCTGCTCTCTGTAAGATCCTTCTGCACCCCTGTATTTAACCTCTTCTCTCTGAAACTGTACTTCTGAATCTGAGTCTCCAAACTCTGCTCTCTGTAACAGGACTTCCGCACCTCAGTCTCCATCCTCTGCTCTCTGCAACAGTCCTTCTGCACCCAAGTCTCAAACCTCTGCTTTCTACATTAGTCCTTCTGGACCCTAGTTACCAACATCTGCTCTCTGCAACAGTCCTTCTGAACGCCACTCTCCAATATCTGCTCTCTGCAACAGTCATTCTGCACCTCAGTCTGAAACTTCTACTCTCCACGATCCTTCTGCACCCCAGTCTCCAACCACTGCTCTCTGTAACAGTCCACCTGCACCTTAGTCTCCAACCTCTGCTCTCTGTAAGATGCTTTAGCAACCCTTTCTTCAAAATCTGCTCTTCGTACCAGTCCTTCTGCACCCAAGTCTCCAACCTCTCCTCTCTGTAACAGGCCTTCTGCACGCCAGTCTCCAAATCTGCTCTTTTTAGCAGGCCTTCTGCACGCAAGTCTCCAACCTCTGATCTCTGCAACGATTTTTCTGCACCCCAGTCTTTAACCTCTACTCTCTGCAATGATCCTACTGCACCCCAGTCTCCAACCTCTGATCTCTATAACAGACCTTCTGCACCCCAGTCTCAAAAGTCCGCTATCTGCAACAGTTTTTCTGCACCCCAGTCTTCAAACTCTGCTCTCTGTAACAATACTTCTGCACCTCAGTCTCCAAACTCTGTACTCTGCAACGTTACTTCTGCACCTCAGTCTCCAACATCTACTCTCTTTAACAGTCTTTCTGCACCTGATTCTTCAAACTCTGCTCTCTGTAGGATCCTTCTCCAACCCAGTTGCCAAACTCTGCTCTCTGTAACAGTCCTTCTGCACACCAGTCTCCAAAATCTGCTCTCTGCACTGATCCTTCTTCAACCCAGTCTCCAACCTCCGCTCTATGCAACAGTCCTTCTGCACACCAATCTCCAAAATCTGCTCTCTGCAACAGTCCTTCAGCAACTGAGTCTAAAAACTCTGCTCTCTGCAAAGATCCTTCCGCACCTCAGTCTCCTACCTCTGCTCTCTGTAAAACTCCTTCTGCAGAATAGTTCTCAACCTCTGCTCTCTGTAACAGGAATTTTACAACCCAGTCTCAAAACTCTGCTCTCTGTAACAGGCCTTCAGAACCCCAGTCTCCAACCTCTTCTGTCTGCAATGATTTTTCTCCACCCCAGTCTCCAACCTCTGCTCTCCGCAACAGTCCTGCACCCTAGTCACCAACCTCTGCTCTGTGTAAGATCCTTATGCACTCCAGTCTTCAACCTCTTCTTTCTGCAATGATTCTTTTCAATCCAGGGCTCCAACATCTGCTCTCTGCAACAGTCCTTTTTTCACCCCAGTCTCTAAACTCTGCTTTCAGTGAGATCCATCTGAACCCCAGTCTCCAATCTCTGCTATCTGTAACAGTCCTTCTCCACACCAGTCTCCAAACTCTGCTCTCTGTAACTGTTCTTCTGCACCTCAGTCTTGAAACTCTGCTCTCTGTAACAGTCCATCTGCACCTCAGTCTCTAAAATCTGCTCTCTGCAATGATCCTTCTGGATCCCAGTCTCCAACTTCTGCTCTGTTCAACAGTCCTTCTGCACCACAGTCTCCAACCTCTGCTCAATGTAAGATCCTTCTGCACTCCAGTTTCTAAACTCTGCTCTCTGTAACATTCCTTTTCCACCCAACTCTCCAACTTCTGTCCTGTGCAACAGTCCTTCTCTTCCCCAGTCATCGAGATCTTCTCTGTGTAACAGTCCTTCTGTACCGCAGTCTCCAACCTCTGCTCTCTGTAACCGTCCTTCTACACCCCAATTTCCAAACTCTGCTTTCTGTAACAATCTTTCTGCACCTCAGTCTTCAAACTCTCCTCTCTGTAACACTCCTTCTACACCTCAGTCTCCAACCTCTGCTCTCTGTAACAGTCTTTCTGCACCCCAGTCTCCAACCTCTGCTATTGGTAAGAGTTCTATACCGCAGTCTTCAACCTCTGCTCTCTTTAATGGTCCTTCTGCATCCCAATTTCAAAACTCTGCTTCCAGTAACAGTCTTTCTGCACCTAAATCTCCAAAC
>NW_027524486.1:0-31618 GCF_052094955.1 Ictidomys tridecemlineatus
AAACTACGAGTTGCCTGAAATCTCAGCAAACATTTTTTCACCCAATCTTGATGATTCTTTCAGGTAATGATCAGTACACCAAAACCACTTGGCTCACCAAATTTCGTTCTTCTAAGTTAAACCGTTCGTTGGCAGTAACCGTTTTGACTTTTAGGTTTCACTGTGTTTTCTCCTATAGGGATGCATGTATTTGGAACTCTAAATCAAACACGTTTTGTGCTAGCTCTTTGAAACTTGACACAATAAAGCAGTTTCACGTTCTATCTCTATGCTTTGTTTGCTGTTGATGTAGCCCTAAGCAGAGACTGGCGAAAATCACTTTCATGGAAAGGGGTTGCCAAGCTTTTAAAACCTACGAGTTGCCTGAAATCTCAGCCAACGTTTTTTCACCCAATCTTGATGATTCTTTCAGGTAATGATCAGTACACCAAAACCACTTGGCTCACCACATTTCGTTCTTCTTGTTTAAACCGTTCGTTTACAGTAACCGTTTTCATTTTTAGGATTTACTCTGTTTTCTCTTATAGGGATACATGTATTTGGAACTATAAATCAAACACGGTTTGTGCTAGCTCTTTGAAACTTGACACAATAAAGCAGTTTCAAGTTCTATCTCTATGCTTTGTTTGCTGTTGATGTAGCCCTAAGCAGAGAGTGGCGAAAATCACTTTCATGGAAAGGGGTTGCCAAGCTTCGAAAAAACTACGAGTTGGCTGAAATCTCAGCTAACATATTTTCACCCAATCTTGATGATTTTTTCAGGTAATGATCAGTACACCAAAACCACTTGGCTCACCAAATTTCGTTCTTCTAGGTTAAACCGCTCGTTTGCAGTAACCGTTTTCATTTTTTGGTTTCACTCTGTTTTCTCCTATAGGGATACATGTATTTGGAACTCTAAATCAAACACGGTTTGTGCTAGCTCTTTGAAACTTGACACAATAAAGCAGTTTCAAGTTCTATCTCTATGGTTTGTTAGCTGTTGATGTAGCCCTAAACAGAGAGTGGCGAAAATCACTTTCATGGAAAGGGGTTGCCAATCTTCCAAAAAACTACGAGTTGCCTGAAATCTCAGCAAACATTTTTTCACCCAATCTTTATGATTCTTTCAGGTAATGATCAGTACACCAAAACCACTTGGCTCACCAAATTTCGTTCTTCTAGGTTAAACCGTTCGTTTGCAGTAACCGTTTTCATTTTTAGGTTTCACTCTGTTTTCTCCTATAGGGATACATGTATTTGGAACTCTAAATCAAACACGGTTTGTGCTAGCTCTTTGAAACTTGACACAATAAAGCAGTTTCACGTTCTGTCTCTATGGTTTGTTTGCTGTTTATGTAGCCCTAAGCAGAGAGTGGCGAAAATCTCTTTCATGGAAAGGGGTTGCCAAGTTTTTAAAACCTACGAGTTGCCTGAAATCTCAGCAAACATTTTTTCACCCAATCTTGATGATTCTTTCAGGTAATGATCAGTACACCAAAACCACTTGGCTCACCAAATTTCATTGTTCTAGGTTAACCCGTTCGTTTGCAGTAACCGTTTTTATTTTTAGGTTTCACTCTGTTTTCTCCTATAGGGATACATGTATTTGGAACTCTAAATCAAACACGGTCTGTGCTAGCTCTTTGAAACTTGACACAATAAAGCAGTATCAAGTTCTATCTCTATGGTTTGTTTGCTGTTGATGTAGCCCTAAACAGAGAGTGGCGAAAATCACTTTCATGGAAAGGGGTTGCCGAGCTTCCAAAAAACTACGAGTTTCCTGAAATCTCAGCAAACATTTTTTCACCCAATCTTGATGATTCTTTCAGGTAATGATCAGTACACCAAAACCACTTGGCTCACCAAATTTCGTTCTTCTAAGTTAAACCGTTCGTTGGCAGTAACGGTTTTGATTTTTAGGTTTCACTGTGTTTTCTCCTATAGGGATACATGTATTTGGAACTCTAAATCAAACACGGTTTGTGCTAGCTCTTTGAAACTTAACACAATAAAGTAGTATCAAGTTCTATCTCTATGCTTTGTTTGCTGTTGATGTAGCCCTAAGGAGAGACTGGCGAAAATGACTTTCATGGAAAGGGGTTGCAAAGCTTCCAAAAAACTACGAGTTGCATGAAATCTCAGCAAACATTTTTTCACCCAATCTTGATGATTCTTTCAGGTAATGATCAGTACACCAAAACCACTTGGCTCACCAAATTTCGTTCTTCTAGGTTAAACCATTCGTTTGCAGTAACCGTTTTCATTTTTAGGTTTCACTCTGTTTTCTCCTATAGGGATACATGTATTTGGAAATCTAAATCAAACACGGTCTGTGCTAGCTCTTTGAAACTTGACACAATAAAGCAGTTTCAAGTTCTATCCCTATGCTTTGTTTGCAGTTGATGTAGCCCTAAGCAGAGATTGGCGAAAATCACTTTCATGGAAAGGGGTTGCCAAATTCCAAAAAACTACGAGTTGCCTGAAATCTCACATTTTTTCACCCAATCTTGATGATTCTTTCAGGTAATGATCAGTACACCAAATCCACTTGGCTCACCAAATTTCGGTCTTCTAGGTTAAACCGTTCGTTGGCAGTAACCGTTTTCATTTTTAGGTTTCACTCTGTTTTCTCCTATAGGGATAGATGTATTTGGAACTCTAAATCGAACACAGTTTGTGGTAGCTCTTTGAAACTTGACACAATAAAGCAGATTCAAGTTTTATCTCTATGGTTTGTTTGCTGTTGATGTAGCCCTAAGAAGAGAGTGGCGAAAATCACTTTCATGGAAAGAGGTTGCCAAGCTAACAAAAAACTGCGAATTTCCTGAAATCTCAGCCATTATTTTTTCACCCAATCTTGATGATTCCTTCAGGTAATGATCAGTACACCAAAACCACTTGGCTCACCAAATTTCGTTCTTCTAGGTTAAACCGTTCGTTTGCAGTAACCGTTTTCATTTTTAGGTTTCACTCTGTTTTCTCCTATAGGGATACATGTATTTGGAACTCTAAATCAAACACGTTTTGTGCTAGCTCTTTGAAACTTGACACAATAAAGCAGTTTCACGTTCTATCTCTATGCTTTGTTTGCTGTTGATGTAGCCCTAAGCAGAGACTGGCGAAAATCACTTTCATGGAAAGGGGTTGCCAAGCTTTTAAAACCTACGAGTTGCCTGAAATATCAGCCAACATTTTTTCACCCAATCTTGATGATTTTTTCAGGTAATGATCAGTACACCAAAACCACTTGGATCACCAAATTTCGTTCTTCTAGGTTAAACCGCTCGTTTGCAGTAACCGTTTTCATTTTTAGGTTTCACTCTGTTTTCTCCTATAGGGATACATGTATTTGGAACTCTAAATCAAACACGGTTTGTGCTAGCTCTTTGAAACTTGACACAATAAAGCAGTTTCAAGTTCTATCTCTATGGTTTGTTAGTTGTTGATGTAGCCCTAAACAGAGAGTGGCGAAAATCACTTTCATGGAAAGGGGTTGCCAATCTTCCAAAAAACTACGAGTTGCCTGAAATCTCAGCAAACATTTTTTCACCCAATCTTTATGATTCTTTCAGGTAATGATCAGTACACCAAAACCACTTGGCTCACCAAATTTCGTTCTTCTAGGTTAAACCGTTCGTTTGCAGTAACCGTTTTCATTTTTAGTTTTCACTCTGTTTTCTCCTATAGGGATACATGTATTTGGAACTCTAAATCAAACACGGTTTGTGCTAGCTCTTTGAAACTTGACACAATAAAGCAGTTTCACGTTCTATCTCTATGCTTTCTTTGCTGTTGATGTAGCCCTAAGCAGAGAGTGGCGAAAATCTCTTTCATGGAAAGGGGTTGCCAAGTTTTTAAAACCTACGAGTTGCCTGAAATCTCAGCAAACATTTTTTCACCCAATCTTGATGATTCTTTCAGGTAATGATCAGTACACCAAAACCACTTGGCTCACCAAATTTCATTGTTCTAGGTTAACCCATTCGTTTGCAGTAACCGTTTTTATTTTTAGGTTTCACTCTGTTTTCTCCTAATGGGATACATGTATTTGGAACTCTAAATCAAACATGGTCTGTGCTAGCTCTTTGAAACTTGACACAATAAAGCAGTATCAAGTTCTATCTCTATGGTTTGTTTGCTGTTGATGTAGCCCTAAACAGAGAGTGGCGAAAATCACTTTCATGGAAAGGGGTTGCCAAGCTTCCAAAAAACTACGAGTTGCCTGAAATCTCAGCAAACATTTTTTCACCCAATCTTGATGATTCTTTCAGGTAATGATCAGTACACCAAAACCACTTGGCTCACCAAATTTCGTTCTTCTAAGTTAAACCGTTCGTTGGCAGTAACGGTTTTGATTTTTAGGTTTCACTGTGTTTTCTCCTATAGGGATACATGTATTTGGAACTCTAAATCAAACAAGGTTTGTGCTAGCTCTTTGAAACTTAACACAATAAAGCAGTATCAAGTTCTATCTCTATGCTTTGTTTGCTGTTGATGTAGCCCTAAGGAGAGACTGGCGAAAATGACTTTCATGGAAAGGGGTTGCCAAGCTTCCAAAAAACTACGAGTTGCCTGAAATCTCAGCAAACATTTTTTCACCCAATCTTGATGATTCTTTCAGGTAATGATCAGTACACCAAAACCACTTGGCTCACCAAATTTCGTTCTTCTAGGTTAAACCATTCGTTTGCAGTAACCGTTTTCATTTTTAGGTTTCACTCTGTTTTCTCCTATAGGGATACATGTATTTGGAAATCTAAATCAAACACGGTCTGTGCTAGCTCTTTGAAACTTGACACAATAAAGCAGTTTCAAGTTCTATCCCTATGCTTTGTTTGCAGTTGATGTAGCCCTAAGCAGAGATTGGCGAAAATCACTTTCATGGAAAGGGGTTGCCAAGCTTCCAAAAAACTACGAGTTGCCTGAAATCTCACATTTTTTCACCCAATCTTGATGATTCTTTCAGGTAATGATCACTACACCAAATCCACTTGGCTCACCAAATTTCGTCTTCTAGTTTAAACCGTTCGTTGGCAGTAACCGTTTTCATTTTTAGGTTTCACTCTGTTTTATCCTATAGGGATAGATGTATTTGGAACTCTAAATCGAACACAGTTTGTGGTAGCTCTTTGAAACTTGACACAATAAAGCAGATTCAAGTTTTATCTCTATGGTTTGTTTGCTGTTGATGTAGCCCTAAGAAGAGAGTGGCGAAAATCACTTTCATGGAAAGAGGTTGCCAAGCTAACAAAAAACTGCGAATTTCCTGAAATCTCAGCCATTATTTTTTCACCCAATCTTGATGATTCCTTCAGGTAATGATCAGTACACCAAAACCACTTGGCTCACCAAATTTCGTTCTTCTAGGTTAAACCGTTCGTTTGCAGTAACCGTTTTCATTTTTTGGTTTCACTCTGTTTTCTCCTATAGGGATACATGTATTTGGAACTCTAAATCAAACACGTTTTGTGCTAGCTCTTTGAAACTTGACACAATAAAGCAGTTTCACGTTCTATCTCTATGCTTTGTTTGCTGTTGATGTAGCCCTAAGCAGAGACTGGCGAAAATCACTTTCATGGAAAGGGGTTGCCAAGCTTTTAAAACCTACGAGTTGCCTGAAATATCAGCCAACATTTTTTCACCCAATCTTGATGATTTTTTCAGGTAATGATCAGTACACCAAAACCACTTGGATCACCAAATTTCGTTCTTCTAGGTTAAACTGCTCGTTTGCAGTAACCGTTTTCATTTTTAGGTTTCACTCTGTTTTCTCCTATAGGGATACATGTATTTGGAACTCTAAATCAAACACGGTTTGTGCTAGCTCTTTGAAACTTGACACAATAAAGCAGTTTCAAGTTCTATCTCTATGGTTTGTTAGCTGTTGATGTAGCCCTAAACAGAGAGTGGCGAAAATCACTTTCATGGAAAGGGGTTGCCAATCTTCCAAAAAACTACGAGTTGCCTGAAATCTCAGCAAACATTTTTTCACCCAATCTTTATGATTCTTTCAGGTAATGATCAGTACACCAAAACCACTTGGCTCACCAAATTTCGTTCTTCTAGGTTAAACCGTTCGTTTGCAGTAACCGTTTTCATTTTTAGTTTTCACTCTGTTTTCTCCTATAGGGATACATGTATTGGAACTCTAAATCAAACACGGTTTGTGCTAGCTCTTTGAAACTTGACACAATAAAGCAGTTTCACGTTCTATCTCTATGCTTTCTTTGCTGTTGATGTAGCCCTAAGCAGAGAGTGGCGAAAATCTCTTTCATGGAAAGGGGTTGCCAAGTTTTTAAAACCTACGAGTTTCCTGAAATCTCAGCAAACATTTTTTCACCCAATCTTGATGATTCTTTCAGGTAATGATCAGTACACCAAAACCACTTGGCTCACCAAATTTCATTGTTCTAGGTTAACCCATTCGTTTGCAGTAACCGTTTTTATTTTTAGGTTTCACTCTGTTTTCTCCTAATGGGATACATGTATTTGGAACTCTAAATCAAACACGGTCTGTGCTAGCTCCTTGAAACTTGACACAATAAAGCAGTATCAAGTTCTATCTCTATGGTTTGTTTGCTGTTGATGTAGCCCTAAACAGAGAGTGGCGAAAATCACTTTCATGGAAAGGGGTTGCCAAGCTTCCAAAAAACTACGAGTTGCCTGAAATCTCAGCAAACATTTTTTCACCCAATCTTGATGATTCTTTCAGGTAATGATCAGTACACCAAAACCACTTGGCTCACCAAATTTCGTTCTTCTAGGTTAAACCATTCGTTTGCAGTAACCGTTTTCATTTTTAGGTTTCACTGTGTTTTCTCCTATAGGGATACATGTATTTGGAAATCTAAATCAAACACGGTCTGTGCTAGCTCTTTGAAACTTGACACAATAAAGCAGTTTCAAGTTCTATCCCTATGCTTTGTTTGCAGTTGATGTAGCCCTAAGCAGAGATTGGCGAAAATCACTTTCATGGAAAGGGGTTGCCAAGCTTCCAAAAAACTACGAGTTGCCTGAAATCTCACATTTTTTCACCCAATCTTGATGATTCTTTCAGGTAATGATCACTACACCAAATCCACTTGGCTCACCAAATTTCGTTCTTCTAGGTTAAACCGTTCGTTGGCAGTAACCGTTTTCATTTTTAGGTTTCACTCTGTTTTCTCCTATAGGGATAGATGTATTTGGAACTCTAAATCGAACACAGTTTGTGGTAGCTCTTTGAAACTTGACACAATAAAGCAGATTCAAGTTTTATCTCTATGGTTTGTTTGCTGTTGATGTAGCCCTAAGAAGAGAGTGGCGAAAATCACTTTCATGGAAAGAGGTTGCCAAGCTAACAAAAACTGCGAATTTCCTGAAATCTCAGCCATTATTTTTTCACCCAATCTTGATGATTCCTTCAGGTAATGATCAGTACACCAAAACCACTTGGCTCACCAAATTTCGTTCTTCTAGTTTAAACCGTTCGTTGGCAGTAACCGTTTTCATTTTTAGGTTTCACTCTGTTTTCTCCTATAGGGATACATGTATTTGGAACTCTAAATCAAACACGTTTTGTGCTAGCTCTTTGAAACTTGACACCAATAAAGCAGTTTCACGTTCTATCTCTATGCTTTGTTTGCTGTTGATGTAGCCCTAAGCAGAGACTGGCGAAAATCACTTTCATGGAAAGGGGTTGCCAAGCTTTTAAAACCTACGAGTTGCCTGAAATATCAGCCAACATTTTTTCACCCAATCTTGATGATTCTTTCAGGTAATGATCAGTACACCAAAACCACTTGGCTCACCAAATTTCGTTCTTCTAGGTTAACCCGTTCTTTTGCAGTAACCGTTTTCATTTTTAGGTTTCACTCTGTTTTCTCCTATAGGGATACATGTATTTGGAACGCTAAATCAAACACGGTTTGTGCTAGCTCTTATAAACTTGACACAATAAAGCAGTTTCAAGTTCTATCTTTATGCTTTGTTTGCTCTTGATGTAGCCCTAAGCAGAGACTGGCGAAAATCACTTTCATGGAAAGGGGTTACCAAGCTTCCAAAAAACTAGGAGTTGCCTGAAATCTCAGCCAACATTTTTCACCCAATCTTGATGATTCTTTCAGGAAATGATCAGTACACCAAAACCTCTTGGATCACCAAATTTCGTTCTTCTAGTTAAACCGTTCGTTTGCAGTAACTGTTTTCATTTTTAGGTTTCACTCTGTTTTCTCCTATAGGGATGCATGTATTTGGAACTCTAAATGAAAAACGGTTTGTGCTAGCTCTTTGAAACTTGACACAATAAAGAAGATTCAAGTTCTATCTCTATGCTTTGTTTGCTGTTGATGTAGCCCTAAGCAGAGACTGGCGAAAATCACTTACATGGAAAGGGGTTGCCAAGCATCCAAAAAACTACGAGTTGCCTGAAATCTCAGCCAACGTTTTTTCACCCAATCTTGGTGATTCTTTCAGGTAATTATCAGTACACCAAAACCACTTGGCTCACCAAATTTCGTTCTTCTAGGTTAAACCTTTCGTTTGCAGTAACCATATTGATTTTTAGGTTTCACTCTGTTTTCTCCTGTAGGGATACATGTGTTTGGAACTCTAAATCAAACACGGTTTGTGCTAGCTCTTTGAAAATTGTCACAATAAAGCAGTTTCAAGTTCTATCTCTATGCTTTGTTTGCTGTTGATGTAGCCCTAAGCAGAGAGTGGCGAAAATCACTTTCATAAAAAGTGGATGCCAAGCTTCTAAAAAACTACGAGCTGCCTGAAATCTCAGCCAACATTTTTTCACCCAATCTTGATGATTCTGTCAGGTAATGATCAGTACACCAAAACCACTTGGCTCACCAAATTTCGTTCTTCTAGGTTAAACCGTTCGTTTGCAGTAACCGTTTTCATTTTTAGGTTTCCCTCTGTTTTCTCCTATTGGGATACATGTATTTGGAACTCTAAATCAAACACGGTTTGTGATAGCTCTTTGAAACTTGACACAATAAAGCAGTTTCAAGTTCTATCTCTATGCTTTGTTTGCTGTTGATGTAGCCCTAAGCAGAGACTGGCGAAAATCACTTTCATGGAAAGGGGTTGCCAAGCATCCAAAAAACTACGAGTTGCCTGAAATCTCAGCCAACATTTTTTCACCCAATCTTGATGATTCTTTCCGGTAATGATCAGTACAGCAAAAGCACTTGGCTCACCAAATTTCGTTCTTCTAGGTTAAACCGTTCCTTGGCAGTAACCGTTTTCATTTTTAGGTTTCACTCTGTTTTCTCCTATAGGGATACATGTATTTGGAACTCTAAATCAAACACGGTCTGTGCTAGCTCCTTGAAACTTGACACAATAAAGCAGTATCAAGTTCTATCTCTATGGTTTGTTTGCTGTTGATGTAGCCCTAAACAGAGAGTGGCGAAAATCACTTTCATGGAAAGGGGTTGCCAAGCTTCCAAAAAACTACGAGTTGCCTGAAATCTCAGCAAACATTTTTTCACCCAATCTTGATGATTCTTTCAGGTAATGATCAGTACACCAAAACCACTTGGCTCACCAAATTTCGTTCTTCTAGGTTAAACCATTCGTTTGCAGTAACCGTTTTCATTTTTAGGTTTCACTGTGTTTTCTCCTATAGGGATACATGTATTTGGAAATCTAAATCAAACACGGTCTGTGCTAGCTCTTTGAAACTTGACACAATAAAGCAGTTTCAAGTTCTATCCCTATGCTTTGTTTGCAGTTGATGTAGCCCTAAGCAGAGATTGGCGAAAATCACTTTCATGGAAAGGGGTTGCCAAGCTCCAAAAAACTACGAGTTGCCTGAAATCTCACATTTTTTCACCCAATCTTGATGATTCTTTCAGGTAATGATCACTACACCAAATCCACTTGGCTCACCAAATTTCGTTCTTCTAGGTTAAAACCGTTCGTTGGCAGTAACCGTTTTCATTTTTAGGTTTCACTCTGTTTTCTCCTATAGGGATAGATGTATTTGGAACTCTAAATCGAACACAGTTTGTGGTAGCTCTTTGAAACTTGACACAATAAAGCAGATTCAAGTTTTATCTCTATGGTTTGTTTGCTGTTGATGTAGCCCTAAGAAGAGAGTGGCGAAAATCACTTTCATGGAAAGAGGTTGCCAAGCTAACAAAAAACTGCGAATTTCCTGAAATCTCAGCCATTATTTTTTCACCCAATCTTGATGATTCCTTCAGGTAATGATCAGTACACCAAAACCACTTGGCTCACCAAATTTCGTTCTTCTAGTTTAAACCGTTCGTTGGCAGTAACCGTTTTCATTTTTAGGTTTCACTCTGTTTTCTCCTATAGGGATACATGTATTTGGAACTCTAAATCAAACACGTTTTGTGCTAGCTCTTTGAAACTTGACACAATAAAGCAGTTTCACGTTCTATCTCTATGCTTTGTTTGCTGTTGATGTAGCCCTAAGCAGAGACTGGCGAAAATCACTTTCATGGAAAGGGGTTGCCAAGCTTTTAAAACCTACGAGTTGCCTGAAATATCAGCCAACATTTTTTCACCCAATCTTGATGATTCTTTCAGGTAATGATCAGTACACCAAAACCACTTGGCTCACCAAATTTCGTTCTTCTAGGTTAACCCGTTCTTTTGCAGTAACCGTTTTCATTTTTAGGTTTCACTCTGTTTTCTCCTATAGGGATACATGTATTTGGAACGCTAAATCAAACACGGTTTGTGCTAGCTCTTATAAACTTGACACAATAAAGCAGTTTCAAGTTCTATCTTTATGCTTTGTTTGCTCTTGATGTAGCCCTAAGCAGAGACTGGCGAAAATCACTTTCATGGAAAGGGGTTACCAAGCTTCCAAAAAACTAGGAGTTGCCTGAAATCTCAGCCAACATTTTTTCACCCAATCTTGATGATTCTTTCAGGAAATGATCAGTACACCAAAACCTCTTGGATCACCAAATTTCGTTCTTCTAGGTTAAACCGTTCGTTTGCAGTAACCGTTTTCATTTTTAGGTTTCACTCTGTTTTCTCCTATAGGGATGCATGTATTTGGAACTCTAAATGAAAAACGGTTTGTGCTAGCTCTTTGAAACTTGACACAATAAAGAAGATTCAAGTTCTATCTCTATGCTTTGTTTGCTGTTGATGTAGCCCTAAGCAGAGACTGGCGAAAATCACTTACATGGAAAGGGGTTGCCAAGCATCCAAAAAACTACGAGTTGCCTGAAATCTCAGCCAACGTTTTTTCACCCAATCTTGGTGATTCTTTCAGGTAATTATCAGTACACCAAAACCACTTGGCTCACCAAATTTCGTTCTTCTAGGTTAAACCTTTCGTTTGCAGTAACCATATTGATTTTTAGGTTTCACTCTGTTTTCTCCTGTAGGGATACATGTGTTTGGAACTCTAAATCAAACACGGTTTGTGCTAGCTCTTTGAAAATTGTCACAATAAAGCAGTTTCAAGTTCTATCTCTATGCTTTGTTTGCTGTTGATGTAGCCCTAAGCAGAGAGTGGCGAAAATCACTTTCATAAAAAGTGGATGCCAAGCTTCTAAAAAACTACGAGCTGCCTGAAATCTCAGCCAACATTTTTTCACCCAATCTTGATGATTCTGTCAGGTAATGATCAGTACACCAAAACCACTTGGCTCACCAAATTTCGTTCTTCTAGGTTAAACCGTTCGTTTGCAGTAACCGTTTTCATTTTTAGGTTTCCCTCTGTTTTCTCCTATTGGGATACATGTATTTGGAACTCTAAATCAAACACGGTTTGTGATAGCTCTTTGAAACTTGACACAATAAAGCAGTTTCAAGTTCTATCTCTATGCTTTGTTTGCTGTTGATGTAGCCCTAAGCAGAGACTGGCGAAAATCACTTTCATGGAAAGGGGTTGCCAAGCATCCAAAAAACTACGAGTTGCCTGAAATCTCAGCCAACATTTTTTCACCCAATCTTGATGATTCTTTCCGGTAATGATCAGTACAGCAAAAGCACTTGGCTCACCAAATTTCGTTCTTCTAGGTTAAACCGTTCCTTGGCAGTAACCGTTTTCATTTTTAGGTTTCACTCTCTTTTCTCATATAGGGATAGATGTATTTGGAACTCTAAATAGAACAGGGTTTGTGGTAGCTCTTTGAAACTTGACACAATAAAGCAGTTTCAAGTTCTATCTCTATGCTTTGTTTGCTGTTGATGTAGCCCTAAGCAGAGACTGGTGAAAATCACTTTCATGGAAAGAGGTTGCCAAGGTTCCAAAATACTACGAGTTGCCTGAAATCTCAGCCAAAATTTTTTCACCCAAACTTGATGATTCTGTCAGGTAATGATCAGTACACCAAAACCACTTGGCTCACCAAATTTCGTTCTTCTAGGTAAAACCGTTCTTTTGCAGTAACCGTTTTCATTTTTAGGTTTCCCTCTGTTTTCTCCTATAGGGATACATGTATTTGGAACTCTAAATCAAACACGGTTTGTGCTAGCTCTTTGAAAGTTTACACAATAAAGCAGTTTCAAGTTCTATCTCTATGCTTTGTTTGCTGTTGATGTAGCCCTAAGCAGAGACTGGCGAAAATCACTTTCATGGAAAGGGGTTGCCAAACTTCCAAAAAAATACGAGTTGCCTGAAATCTCAGCCAACATTTTTTCACCCAATCTTGGTGATTCTTTCAGGTAATGATCAGTACACCAAAACCACTTGGCTTACCAAATTTCGTTCTTCTAGTTTAAACCGTTCTTTTGCAGTAACCGTTTTCATTTTTAGATTTCACTGTGTTTTCTCCTATAGGGATACATGTATTTGGAACTCTAAATCAAACACGGTTTGTGCTAGCTTTTTAAATCTTGACACAAAAAAGCAGTTTCAAGTTCTATCTCTATGCTTTGTTAGCTGTTGATGTATCCCTAAGCAGACACTGGCGAAAATCACTTTCATGGAAAGGGGTTGCCAAGCTTCCAAAAAACTACGAGTTGCCTGAAATCTCAGCCAACATTTTTTCACCCAATCTTGGTGATTCTTTCAGGTAATGATCAGTACACCAAAACCACTTGGCTTACCAAATTTCGTTCTTCTATGTTAAACCGTTCTTTTGCAGTAATCGTTTTCATTTTTAGGTTTCACTGTGTTTTCTCCTATAGGGATACATGTATTTGGAACTCTAAATCAAACACGGTTTGTGCTAGCTTTTTAAATCTTGACAAAATAAAGCAGTTTCAAGTTCTGTCTCTATGCTTTGTTAGCTGTTGATGTATCCCTAAGCAGACACTGGCGAAAATCACTTTCATGGAAAGGGGTTGCCAAGCTTCCAAAAAACTACGAGTTGCCTGAAATCTCAGCCAACATTTTTTCACCCAATATTGATGATTCTTTCAGGTAATGATCAGTACACCAAAACCACTTGGCTCACCAAACTTCGTTCTTCTAGGTTAAACCGTTCGTTGGCAGTAACCGTTTTCATTTTTAGGTTTCACTCTGTTTTCTCCTATAGGGATACATGTATTTGTAACTCTAAATCAAACACGGTTTGTGCTAGCTCTTTGAAACTGGACACAATAAAGCAGTTTCAAGTTCTATCTCTATGGTTTTTTTGCTGTTGATGTAGCCCTAAGCAGAGAGTGGCAAAAATCACTTTCAAGGAAAGTGGTTGCCAAGCTTCCAAAATACTACGAGTTGCCTGAAATCTCAGCAAACGTTTTTTCACCCAATCTTGGTGATTCTTTCAGGTAATGATCAGTACACCAAAACCACTTGGCTCACCAAATTTCGTTCTTCTAGGTTAAACCGTTCTTTTGCAGTAACCATTTTCATTTTTAGGTTTCACTGTGTTTTCTCCTATAGGGATACATGTATTTGGAACTCTAAATCGAAAACGGTTTGTGGTAGCTGTTTGAAACTTGACACAATAAAGCAGTTTCAAGTTCTATCTCTATGATTTGTTTGCTGTTGATGTAGCTCTAAGCAGAGACTGGCGAAAATCACTTTCATGGAAAGGGGTTGCCAAGCTTCCAAAAAACTACGAGTTGCCTGAAATCTCAGCCAACATTTTTTGACCCAATCTTGATGATTCTTTCCGGTAATGATCAGTACACCAAAACAACTTGGCTCACCAAATTTCGTTCTTCTAGGTTAAACCGTTCTTTGGCAGTAACCGTTTTCATTTTAGGTTTCACTCTGTTTTCTTCTATAGGGATACATGTATTTGGAATTCTAAATCGAGCACGGATTGTGGTAGCTCTTTGAAACTTGACACAATAAAGCAGTTTTAAGTTCTATCTTTATGCTTTGTTTGCTGTTGATGTAGCCCTAAGCAGAGAGTGGCGAAAATCACTTTCATGGAAAGGGGTTCTAAGCTTCCAAAAAACTACGAGTTGCCTGAAATCTCAGCAAACATTTTTTCACCCAATTTTGATGATTCTTTCAGGTAATGATGAGTACACCAAAACAACTTGGCTCACCAAATTTCGTTCTTCTAGGTTAAACCATTCGTTTGCAGTAACTGTTTTCATTTTTAGGCTTCACTCTGTTTTCTCCTATAGGGATACATGTATTTGGAACTCTAAATCAAACACGGTTTGTGCTAGCTCTTTGAAACTTGACACAAAAATCAGTTTCAAGGTCTATCTCTATGATTTGTTTGCTGTTGATGTAGCCCTAAGCAGAGACTGGCGAAAATCACTTTTATGGAAAGGGGTTGCCAAGCTTCCAAAAAACTACGAGTTGCCTGAAATCTCAGCAAACATTTTTTCACCCAATTTTGATGATTCTTTCAGGTAATGATCAGTACACCAAAACCACTTGGCTCACCAAATTTCGTTCTTCCAGGTTAAACCGTTCCTTTGCAGTAACCGTTTTCATTTTTCGGTTTCACTCTGTTTTCTCCTATAGGGATACATGTATTTGGAACTCTAAATCAAACACGGTTTGTGCTAGCTTTTTGAAACTTGACACAATAAAGCAGTTTCAAGGTCTATCTGTATGGTTTGTTTGCTGTTGATGTAGCCCTAAACAGAGACTGGCGAAAATGACTTTCATGGAAAGGGGTTGCCAAGCTTCCAAAAAACCACGAGTTGCCTGAAATCTCAGCACACATTTTTTCACCCAATCTTGATGATTCTTTCAGGTAATGATCAGTACACCAAAACCACTTGGCTCACCAAATTTCGTTCTTCTAGGTTAAACCGTTCGTTTGCAGTAACCGTTTTCATTTTTAGGTTTCACTCTGTTTTCTCCTATAGGGATACATGTATTTGGAACTCTAAATCGAAAACGGTTTCTGTTAGCTCTTTGAAACTTGACACAATAAAGCAGTTTCAAGTTCTGTCTCTATGGTTTGTTTGCTGTTGATGTAGCCCTAAGCAGAGACTGGCGAAAATCACTTTCATGGAAAGGGGTTGCCAAGCTTCCAAAAACTACGAGTTTCCTGAAATCTCAGCCAACATTTTTTCAACCAATCTTGATGATTCTGTCAGGTAATGATTAGTACACCAAAACCACTTGGCTCACCAAATTTCGTTCTTCTAGGTTAAACCGTTTTTTTGCAGTAACCGTTTTCATTTTTAGGTTTCACTCTGTTTTCTCCTATTGGGATACATGTATTTGGAACTCTAAATCAAACACGGTTTCTGTTAGCTCTTTGAAACTTGACACAATAAAGCAGTTTCAAGTTCTATCTCTATGCTTTGTTTGCTGTTGATGTAGCCCTAAGCAGAGACTGGCGAAAATCACTTTCATGGAAAGGGGTTGCCAAGCTTCCAAAAAACTACGAGTTGCCTGAAATCTCAGCCAACATTTTTTCACCCAATCTTGGTGATTCTTTCAGGTAATGATCAGTACACCAAAACCACTTGGCTTACCAAATTTCGTTCTTCTAGGTTAAACCGTTCTTTTGCAGTAACCGTTTTGATTTTTAGGTTTCACTGTGTTTTCTCCTATAGGGATACATGTATTTGGAACTCTAAATCAAACACGGATTGTGGTAGCTCTTTGAAACTTGACACAATAAAGCAGTTTCAAGTTCTATCTCTATGCTTTGTTTGCTGTTGATGTAGCCCTAAGCAGAGAGTGGCGAAAATCACTTTCATGAAAAGGGGTTGCCAAGCTTCCAAAAAACTACGAGTTGCCTGAAATCTCAGCCAACATTTTTTCACCCAATCTTGGTGATTCTTTCAGGTAATGATCAGTACACAAAAACCACTTGGCTCACCAAATTTCGTTCTTCTAGGTAAAACCGTTCGTTGGCAGTAACCGTTTTCATTTTTAGGTTTCACTCTGTTTTCTCCTATAGGGATACATGTATTTGGAAGTCTAAATCGAACACGGTTTGTGGTAGCTCTTTGAAACTAGACACAATAAAGCAGTTTCAAGTTCTATCTATATGCTTTGTTTGCTGTTGATGTAGCCCTAAGCAGAGAGTGGCGAAAATCACTTTCATGGAAAGGGGTAGCCAAGCTTCCAAAAAACTACGAGTTGCCTGAAATCTCAGCCACCATTTTTTCACCCAATCTTGATGATTCTTTCAGGTAATGATCAGTACACCAAAACCACTTGGCTCACCAAATTTCGTTCTTCTAGGTTAATCGTTCGTTGGCAGTAACCGTTTTCATTTTTAGGTTTCACTCTGTTATCTCCTATAGGGATACATGTATTTGGAACTCTAAATCGAACAAGGTTTGTGGTAGCTCTTTGAAACTTGACACAATAAAGCAGTTTCAAGTTCTATCTCTATGCTTTGTTTGCTGTTGATGTAGCCCTAAGCAGAGACTGGCGAAAATATCTTTCATGGAAAGGGGTTGCCAAGCTTCCAAAAAACTCCGAGTTGCCTGAAATCTCAGCCAACATTTTTTCACCCAATCTTGATGATTCTTTCAGGTAAGGATCAGTACACCAAAACCACTTGGCTCACCAAATTTCGTTCTTCTAGGTTAAACCGTTCCTTTGCAGTAACCGTTTTCATTTTTAGGTTTCACTCTGTTTTCTCCTATAGGGATACATGTATTTGGAACTCTAAATCAAACACGGTTTGTGCTAGCTCTTTGAAACTTGACACAATAAAGCAGTTTCAAGTTCTATCTCTATGGTTTGTTTGCTGTTGATGTAGCCCTAAGCAGAGACTGGCGAAAATCACTTTCATGGAAAGGGGTTGCCAAGCTTCCAAAAAACTACGAGTTGCCTGAAATCTCAGCAAACATTTTTTCACCCAATTTTGATGATTCTTTCAGGTAATGATGAGTACACCAAAACAACTTGGCTCACCAAATTTCGTTCTTCTAGGTTAAACCATTCGTTTGCAGTAACTGTTTTCATTTTTAGGCTTCACTCTGTTTTCTCCTATAGGGATACATGTATTTGGAACTCTAAATCAAACACGGTTTGTGCTAGCTCTTTGAAACTTGACACAAAAATCAGTTTCAAGGTCTATCTCTATGATTTGTTTGCTGTTGATGTAGCCCTAAGCAGAGACTGGCGAAAATCACTTTTATGGAAAGGGGTTGCCAAGCTTCCAAAAAACTACGAGTTGCCTGAAATCTCAGCAAACATTTTTTCACCCAATTTTGATGATTCTTTCAGGTAATGATGAGTACACCAAAACCACTTGGCTCACCAAATTTCGTTCTTCCAGGTTAAACCGTTCCTTTGCAGTAACCGTTTTCATTTTTAGGTTTCACTCTGTTTTCTCCTATAGGGATACATGTATTTGGAACTCTAAATCAAACACGGTTTGTGCTAGCTTTTTGAAACTTGACACAATAAAGCAGTTTCAAGGTCTATCTGTATGGTTTGTTTGCTGTTGATGTAGCCCTAAACAGAGACTGGCGAAAATGACTTTCATGGAAAGGGGTTGCCAAGCTTCCAAAAAACCACGAGTTGCCTGAAATCTCAGCACACATTTTTTCACCCAATCTTGATGATTCTTTCTGTTACTGATCAGTACAGCAAATCCACTTGGCTCACCAAATTTCGTTCTTCTAGGTTAAACTGTTCATTTGCAGTAACCGTTTTCATTTTTAGGTTTCACTCTGTTTTCTCTTATAGGGATACATGTATTTGGAACTCTAAATCAAACACGGTTTGTGCTAGCTCTTTGAAACTTGACACAATAAAGCAGTTTCAATTTCTATCTCTATGGTTTGTTTGCTGTTGATGTAGCCCTAAGCAAAGACTGGCGAAAATGACTTTCATGGAAAGGGGTTGCCAAGCTTCCAAATAACTACGAGTTGCCTGAAATCTCAGCAAACATTTTTTCACCCAATCTTGATGATTCTTTCAGGTAATAATGAGTACACCAAAACCACTTGGCTCACCAAATTTCATTCTTCTAGTTTAGTCCGTTCGTTTGCAGTAAACGTTTTCATTTTTAGGTTTCACTCTGTTTTCTCCTATAGGGATACATGTATTTGGAACTCTAAATCAAACACGGTTTGTGCTAGCTCTTTGAAACTTGACACAATAAAACAGTTTCAAGTTCTATCTCTATGGTTTGTTTGCTGTTGATGTAGCCCTAAGCAGAGACTGGCGAAAATCACTTTAATGGAAAGGGGTTGCCAAGCTTCCAATATTCTACGAGTTGCCTGAAATCTCAGCAAATATTTTTTCACCCAATGTTGATGATTCTTTCAGGTAATGATCAGTACACCAAAACCACTTGGCTCACCCAATTTCGTTCTTCTAGGTTAAACCGTTCGTTTGCAGTAACCGTTTTCATTTTTAGGTTTCACTCGGTTTTCTCCTATTGGGATACATGTATTTGGAACTCTAAATCAAACACGGTTTGTGCTAGCTCTTTGAAACTTTTCACAATAAAGCAGTTTCAAGTTCTATCTCTATGGTTTGTTTGCTGTTAATGTAGCCCTAAGCAGAGACTGGCGAAAATCACTTACATGGAAAGGGGTTGCCAAGCTTCCAAAAAAGTACGAGTTGCCTGAAATCTCAGCAAACATTTTTTCACCCAATCTTGATGATTCTTTCAGGTAATGATCAGTACACCAAAACCACTTGGCTCACCAAATTTCGTTCTTCTAGGTTAAACTGTTCATTTGCAGTAACCGTTTTCATTTTTCGGTTTCAGTCTGTTTTCTCCTATAGGGATACATGTATTTGGAACTCTTAATCAAACACGGTTTGTGCTAGCTCTTTGAAACTTGACACAATAAAGCAGTTTCAAGGTCTATCTCTATGGTTTGTTTGCTGTTGATGTAGCCCTAAGCAGAGAATGGCGAAAATGACTTTCATGGAAAGGGGTTGCCAAGCTTCCAAAAAACCACGAGTTGCCTGAAATCTCAGCAAACATTTTACACCCAATCTTGATGATTCTTTCAGGTAATGATCAGTACACCAAAACCACTTGGCTCACCAAATTTCGTTCTTCTAGGTTAAACCGTTCGTTTGCAGTAACCGGTTCCATTTTTAGGTTCACTCTGTTTTCTCCTATAGGGATACATGTATTTGGAACTCTAAATCAAACACGGTTTGTGCTAGCTCTTTGAAACTTGACACAATAAAGCAGTTTCAAGTTCTATCTCTATGGTTTGTTTGCTGTTGATGTAGCCCTAAGGAGAGACTGGCGAAAATCACTTTCATGGAAAGGGTTTGCCAAGCTTCCAAAAAACTACGAGTTGCCTGAAATCTCAGCAAACATTTTTTCACCCAATCTTGATGATTCTTTCAGGTAATGATGAGTACACCAAAACCACTTGGCTCACCAAATTTCGTTTTTCTAGGTTAAACCGTTCGTTTGCAGTAACCGTTTTCGTTTTTAGGTTTCACTCTGTTTTCTCCTATAGGGATACATGTATTTGGAACTCTAAATCAAACACGGTTTGTGCTATCTCTTTGAAACTTGACACAATAAAGCAGTTTCAAGTTCTATCTCTATGGTTTGTTTGCTGTTGATGTAGCCCTAAGCAGAGACTGGCGAAAATCACTTTCATGGAAAGGGGTTGCTAAGCTTCCAAAAATGTACGAGTTGCCTGAAATCTCAGCAAACATTTTTTCACCCAAACTTGATGATTCTTTCAGGTAATGATGAGTACACCAAAACCACTTGGCTCACCAAATTTCGTTCTTCTAGGTTAAACCGTTCCTTTGCAAAAACCGTTTTCATTTTTCGGTTTCACTCTGTTTTCTCCTATAGGGATACATGTATTTGGAATTCTAAATCAAACACGGTTTCTGTTAGCTCTTTGAAACTTGACACAATAAAGCAGTTTCAAGTTCTATCTCTATGCTTTGTTTGCTGTTGATGTAGCCCTAAGCAGAGACTGGCGAAAATCACTTTCATGGAAAGGGGTTGCCAAGCTTCCAAAAAACTACGAGTTGCCTGAAATCTCAGC
Organism: Ictidomys tridecemlineatus; assembly: GCF_052094955.1. Lineage (NCBI taxonomy): Eukaryota > Metazoa > Chordata > Mammalia > Rodentia > Sciuridae > Ictidomys > Ictidomys tridecemlineatus. The sequence continues at coordinate 20,287 of NW_027524486.1, forward strand.
CAACATTTTTTCACCCAATCTTGGTGATTCTTTCAGGTAATGATCAGTACACCAAAACCACTTGGCTTACCAAATTTCGTTCTTCTAGGTTAAACCGTTCTTTTGCAGTAACCGTTTTGATTTTTAGGTTTCACTGTGTTTTCTCCTATAGGGATACATGTATTTGGAACTCTAAATCAAACACGGATTGTGGTAGCTCTTTGAAACTTGACACAATAAAGCAGTTTCAAGTTCTATCTCTATGCTTTGTTTGCTGTTGATGTAGCCCTAAGCAGAGAGTGGCGAAAATCACTTTCATGAAAAGGGGTTGCCAAGCTTCCAAAAAACTACGAGTTGCCTGAAATCTCAGCCAACATTTTTTCACCCAATCTTGGTGATTCTTTCAGGTAATGATCAGTACACAAAAACCACTTGGCTCACCAAATTTCGTTCTTCTAGGTAAAACCGTTCGTTGGCAGTAACCGTTTTCATTTTTAGGTTTCACTCTGTTTTCTCCTATAGGGATACATGTATTTGGAAGTCTAAATCGAACACGGTTTGTGGTAGCTCTTTGAAACTAGACACAATAAAGCAGTTTCAAGTTCTATCTATATGCTTTGTTTGCTGTTGATGTAGCCCTAAGCAGAGAGTGGCGAAAATCACTTTCATGGAAAGGGGTAGCCAAGCTTCCAAAAAACTACGAGTTGCCTGAAATCTCAGCCACCATTTTTTCACCCAATCTTGATGATTCTTTCAGGTAATGATCAGTACACCAAAACCACTTGGCTCACCAAATTTCGTTCTTCTAGGTTAATCGTTCGTTGGCAGTAACCGTTTTCATTTTTAGGTTTCACTCTGTTATCTCCTATAGGGATACATGTATTTGGAACTCTAAAACGAACAAGGTTTGTGGTAGCTCTTTGAAACTTGACACAATAAAGCAGTTTCAAGTTCTATCTCTATGCTTTGTTTGCTGTTGATGTAGCCCTAAGCAGAGACTGGCGAAAATATCTTTCATGGAAAGGGGTTGCCAAGCTTCCAAAAAACTCCGAGTTGCCTGAAATCTCAGCCAACATTTTTTCACCCAATCTTGATGATTCTTTCAGGTAAGGATCAGTACACCAAAACCACTTGGCTCACCAAATTTCGTTCTTCTAGGTTAAACCGTTCCTTTGCAGTAACCGTTTTCATTTTTAGGTTTCACTCTGTTTTCTCCTATAGGGATACATGTATTTGGAACTCTAAATCAAACACGGTTTGTGCTAGCTCTTTGAAACTTGACACAATAAAGCAGTTTCAAGTTCTATCTCTATGGTTTGTTTGCTGTTGATGTAGCCCTAAGCAGAGACTGGCGAAAATCACTTTCATGGAAAGGGGTTGCCAAGCTTCCAAAAAACTACGAGTTGCCTGAAATCTCAGCAAACATTTTTTCACCCAATTTTGATGATTCTTTCAGGTAATGATGAGTACACCAAAACAACTTGGCTCACCAAATTTCGTTCTTCTAGGTTAAACCATTCGTTTGCAGTAACTGTTTTCATTTTTAGGCTTCACTCTGTTTTCTCCTATAGGGATACATGTATTTGGAACTCTAAATCAAACACGGTTTGTGCTAGCTCTTTGAAACTTGACACAAAAATCAGTTTCAAGGTCTATCTCTATGATTTGTTTGCTGTTGATGTAGCCCTAAGCAGAGACTGGCGAAAATCACTTTTATGGAAAGGGGTTGCCAAGCTTCCAAAAAACTACGAGTTGCCTGAAATCTCAGCAAACATTTTTTCACCCAATTTTGATGATTCTTTCAGGTAATGATGAGTACACCAAAACCACTTGGCTCACCAAATTTCGTTCTTCCAGGTTAAACCGTTCCTTTGCAGTAACCGTTTTCATTTTTAGGTTTCACTCTGTTTTCTCCTATAGGGATACATGTATTTGGAACTCTAAATCAAACACGGTTTGTGCTAGCTTTTTGAAACTTGACACAATAAAGCAGTTTCAAGGTCTATCTGTATGGTTTGTTTGCTGTTGATGTAGCCCTAAACAGAGACTGGCGAAAATGACTTTCATGGAAAGGGGTTGCCAAGCTTCCAAAAAACCACGAGTTGCCTGAAATCTCAGCACACATTTTTTCACCCAATCTTGATGATTCTTTCTGTTACTGATCAGTACAGCAAATCCACTTGGCTCACCAAATTTCGTTCTTCTAGGTTAAACTGTTCATTTGCAGTAACCGTTTTCATTTTTAGGTTTCACTCTGTTTTCTCTTATAGGGATACATGTATTTGGAACTCTAAATCAAACACGGTTTGTGCTAGCTCTTTGAAACTTGACACAATAAAGCAGTTTCAATTTCTATCTCTATGGTTTGTTTGCTGTTGATGTAGCCCTAAGCAAAGACTGGCGAAAATGACTTTCATGGAAAGGGGTTGCCAAGGTTCCAAATAACTACGAGTTGCCTGAAATCTCAGCAAACATTTTTTCACCCAATCTTGATGATTCTTTCAGGTAATAATGAGTACACCAAAACCACTTGGCTCACCAAATTTCATTCTTCTAGTTTAGTCCGTTCGTTTGCAGTAAACGTTTTCATTTTTAGGTTTCACTCTGTTTTCTCCTATAGGGATACATGTATTTGGAACTCTAAATCAAACACGGTTTGTGCTAGCTCTTTGAAACTTGACACAATAAAACAGTTTCAAGTTCTATCTCTATGGTTTGTTTGCTGTTGATGTAGCCCTAAGCAGAGACTGGCGAAAATCACTTTAATGGAAAGGGGTTGCCAAGCTTCCAATATTCTACGAGTTGCCTGAAATCTCAGCAAATATTTTTTCACCCAATGTTGATGATTCTTTCAGGTAATGATCAGTACACCAAAACCACTTGGCTCACCCAATTTCGTTCTTCTAGGTTAAACCGTTCGTTTGCAGTAACCGTTTTCATTTTTAGGTTTCACTCGGTTTTCTCCTATTGGGATACATGTATTTGGAACTCTAAATCAAACACGGTTTGTGCTAGCTCTTTGAAACTTTTCACAATAAAGCAGTTTCAAGTTCTATCTCTATGGTTTGTTTGCTGTTAATGTAGCCCTAAGCAGAGACTGGCGAAAATCACTTACATGGAAAGGGGTTGCCAAGCTTCCAAAAAAGTACGAGTTGCCTGAAATCTCAGCAAACATTTTTTCACCCAATCTTGATGATTCTTTCAGGTAATGATCAGTACACCAAAACCACTTGGCTCACCAAATTTCGTTCTTCTAGGTTAAACTGTTCATTTGCAGTAACCGTTTTCATTTTTCGGTTTCAGTCTGTTTTCTCCTATAGGGATACATGTATTTGGAACTCTTAATCAAACACGGTTTGTGCTAGCTCTTTGAAACTTGACACAATAAAGCAGTTTCAAGGTCTATCTCTATGGTTTGTTTGCTGTTGATGTAGCCCTAAGCAGAGAATGGCGAAAATGACTTTCATGGAAAGGGGTTGCCAAGCTTCCAAAAAACCACGAGTTGCCTGAAATCTCAGCAAACATTTTACACCCAATCTTGATGATTCTTTCAGGTAATGATCAGTACACCAAAACCACTTGGCTCACCAAATTTCGTTCTTCTAGGTTAAACCGTTCGTTTGCAGTAACCGTTTTCGTTTTTAGGTTTCACTCTGTTTTCTCCTATAGGGATACATGTATTTGGAACTCTAAATCAAACACGGTTTGTGCTATCTCTTTGAAACTTGACACAATAAAGCAGTTTCAAGTTCTATCTCTATGGTTTGTTTGCTGTTGATGTAGCCCTAAGCAGAGACTGGCGAAAATCACTTTCATGGAAAGGGGTTGCTAAGCTTCCAAAAATGTACGAGTTGCCTGAAATCTCAGCAAACATTTTTTCACCCAAACTTGATGATTCTTTCAGGTAATGATGAGTACACCAAAACCACTTGGCTCACCAAATTTCGTTCTTCTAGGTTAAACCGTTCCTTTGCAAAAACCGTTTTCATTTTTCGGTTTCACTCTGTTTTCTCCTATAGGGATACATGTATTTGGAATTCTAAATCAAACACGGTTTGTGCTAGCTCTTTGAAACTTGACACAATATAGCAGTTTCAAGTTCTATCACTATGGTTTGTTTGCTGTTGATGTAGTCCTATGCAGAGACTGGCGAAAATCACTTTAATGGAAAGGGGTTGCCAAGCTTCCAAAAAACTACGAGTTGCCTGAAATCTCAGCAAACATTTTTTCACCCAATCTTGATGATTCTTTCAGGTAATGATCAGTACACCAAAACTACTAGGCTAACCAATTTTCGTTCTTCTAGGTTAAACCGTTTGTACTCAATAATTGTTTTCATTTTTAGGTTTCACTCTGTTTTCTCCTATAGGGATACATGTATTTGGAACTCTAAATCAAACAGGGTTTGTGCTAGCTCCTTGAAACTTGACACAATAAAGCAGTTTCAAGTTCTATCTCTACAGTTTGTTTGCTGTTGATGTAGCCATAAGCAGAGACTGGCGAAAATCACTTTAATGGAAAGGGGTTGCCAAGCTTCCAAAGTTCTACGAGTTGCCTGAAATCTCAGCAAATATTTTTTTACCCAATCTTGATGATTCTTTCAGGTAATGATCAGTACACCAAAACCACTTGGCTCACCCAATTCCGTACTTCTAGGTTAAACCGTTCGTTTGCAGTAACCATTTTCATTTTTAGGTTTCACTCGTTTTTCTCGTATAGGGATACATGTATTTGGAACTCTAAATCAAACACGGTTTGTGCTAGCTCTTTGAAACTTGACACAATAATGCAGTTTCAAGTTCTATCTCTATGGTTTGTTTGCTGTTGATGTAGCCCTAAGCAGAGACTGGCGAAAATCACTTTCATAAAAAGGGGTTGCCAAGCTTCCAAAAAAGTACGAGTTGCCTGAAATCTCAGCAAACATTTTTTCACCCAATCTTGATGATTCTTTCAGGTAATGATGAGTACACCAAAACCACTTGGCTCACCAAATTTCGTTCTTCTAGTTTAAACTGTTCGTTTGCAGTAACCGTTTTCATTTTTCGGTTTCACTCTGTTTTCTCCTATAGGGATACATGTATTTGGAACTCTTAATCAAACACGGTTTGTGCTAGCTCTTTGAAACTTGACACAATAAAGCAGTTTCAAGGTCTATCTCTATGCTTTGTTTGCTGTTGATTTAGCCCTAAGCAGAGAATGGCAAAAATGACTTTCATGGAAAAAGGTTGCCAAGCTTCCAAAAAACCACGAGTTGCCTGAAATCTCAGCAAACATTTTTTCACCCAATCTTGATGATTCTTTCAGTTAATGATTAGTACACCAAAACCACTTGGCTCACCAAATTTCTTTATTCTAGGTTAAACCATTCGTTTGCAGTAACCGTTTTCATTTTTAGGTTTCACTCTGTTTTCTCCTATAGGGATACATGTATTTGGAACTCTAAATCAAACACGGTTTGTGCTATCTCTTTGAAACTTGACACAATAAAGCAGTTTCAAGTTCTATCTCTATGGTTTGTTTGCTGTTGATGTAGCCCTAAGCAGAGACTGGCGAAAATCACTTTCATGGAAAGGGGTTGCTAAGCTTCCAAAAATGTACGAGTTGCCTGAAATCTCAGCAAACATTTTTTCACCCAATCTTGATGATTCTTTCAGGTAATGATGAATACACCAAAACCACTTGGCTCACCAAATTTCGTTCTTCTAGGTTAAACCGTTCCTTTGCAGTAACCGTTTTCATTTTTCGGTTTCACTCTGTTTTCTCCTATAGGGATACATGTATTTGGAACTCTAAATCAAACACGGTTTGTGCTAGCTCTTTGAAACTTGACACAATAAAGCAGTTTCAAGTTCTATCTCTATGGTTTGTTTGCTGTTGATGTAGCCCTAAGCAGAGACTGGCGAAAATCACTTTCATGGAAAGGGGTTGCCAAGCTTCCAAAAAACTACGAGTTGCCTGAAATCTCAGCAAACATTTTTTCACCCAATTTTGATGATTCTTTCAGGTAATGATGGGTACACCAAAACAACTTGGCTCACCAAATTTCGTTCTTCTAGGTTAAACCATTCGTTTGCAGTAATCGTTTTCATTTTTAGGATTCACTCTGTTTTCTCCTATAGGGATACATGTATTTGGAACTCTAAATCAAACACGGTTTGTGCTAGCTCTTTGAAACTTGACACAAAAATCAGTTTCAAGGTCTATCTCTATTATTTGTTTGCTGTTGATGTAGCCCTAAGCAGAGACTGGCGAAAATCACTTTTATGGAAAGGGGTTGCCAAGCTTCCAAAAACTACGAGTTGCCTGAAATCTCAGCAAAGAGTTTTTCACCCAATCTTGATGATTCTTTCAGGTAGTGGTCAGTATACCAAAACCACTTGGCCCACCAAATTTCGTTATTCTAGGTTAAACAGTTCGTTTGCAGTAACCGTTTTCAATTTTAGGTTTCACTCTGTTTTCTCCTATAGGGATACATGTATTTGGAACTCTAAATCAAACACGGTTTGTGCTAGCTCTTTGAAACTTGACACAATAAAGCAGGTTCAAGTTCTATCTCTGTGGTTTTTTGCTGTTGATGTAGCCCTAAGCAGAGACTTGCGAAAATCACTTTCATTTAAAGGGTTTGCCAAGCTTCCAAAAAACTACGAGTTGCCTGAAATCTCAGCGAACATTTTTTCACCCAATCTTGATGATTCTTTCAGGTAGTGATCAGTATACCAAAACCACTTGGCTCACCAAATTTCGTTCTTCTAGGTTAAACCGTTCGTTTGCAGTTATCGTTTTCATTTTTAGGTTTCACTCTGTTTTCTCCTATAAGGATACATGTATTTGGAACCCTAAATCAAACACGGTTTGTGCTACCTCTTTGAAACTTGACACAATAAAGCAGTTTCAAGTTCTATCTCTATAGTTAGTTTGCTGTTGATGTAGCCCTAAGGAGAGACTGGCGAAAATCATTTTGATGGAAAGGGGTTGCCAAGCTTCCAAATAACTACGAGTTGCCTGAAATCTCAGCAAACATTTTTTCACCTAATCTTGATGATTCTTTCTGGTAATAATGAGGACAGCAAAACCACTTGGCTCACCAAATTTCGTTCTTCTAGGTTAAACCGTACGTTTGCAGTAACCGTTTTCATTTTTAGGTTTCACTCTGTTTTCTCCTATAGGGATACATGTATTTGGAACTCTAAATCAAACACGGTTTGTGCTAGCTCTTTGGAACTTGACACAATAAAGCAGATTCAAGTTCTATCACTATGGTTTGTTTGCTGTTGATGTAGCCCTAAGCAGAGACTGGAGAAAATCACTTTCATTTAAAGGGGTTGCCAAGCTTCCAAAAAACTACTTGTTGCCTGAAATCTCAGCAAACATCTTTTCACCAAATCTTGATGATTCTTTCAGGTAGTGATCAGTAAACCGAAACCACTTGGCCCACCAAATTTTGTTATTCTAGGTTAAACCGTTCGTTTGCAGTAACCGTTTTCATTTTTAGGTTTCACTCTGTTTTCTCCTATAGGGATACATGTATTTGGAACTCTAAATCAAACACGGTTTGTGCTAGCTCTTTGAAACTTGACACAATAAACAGTTTCAAGTTCTATCTCTATGGTTTGTTTGCTGTTGATGTAGCCGTAAGCAGAGACTGGTGAAAATCACTTTCATGGAAAGGGGATGCCAAGCTTCCAAAAAACTACGAGTTGCCTGAAATCTCAGCAAACATTTTTTCGCCCAATCTTCATGATTCTTTCAGGTAATGATCAGTACACCAAAAGCACTTGGCTCACCCAATTTCGTTCTTCTAGATTAAACCGTTCGTTTGCAGTAACCGTTTTCATTTTTAGGTTTCACTCTGTTTTCTCCTATAGGGATACATGTATTTGGAACTCTAAATAAAACAAGGTTTGTGCTAGCTCTTTGGAACTTGACACAATAAAGCAGATTCAAGTTCTATCTCTATGGTTCTTTTGCTGTTGATGTAGCCCTAAGCAGAGACTGGCGAAAATCACTTTCATGGAAAGGGGTTGCTAAGCTTCCAAAAAACTACGAGTTGCCTGAAATCTCAGCAAACATTTTTTCACTCAATCTTTTTGATTTTTCAGGTAATGATCAGTACACCAAAACCACTTGGCTAACCAAATTTCCTTCTTCTAGGTTAAACCGTTCGTTTGCAGTAACCGTTTTCATTTTTAGGTTTCACTCTGTTTTCTCCTATAGGGATACATGTATTTGGAACTCTAAATCAAACACGGTTTGTGCTAGCTCTTTGAAACTTGACACAATAAAGCAGTTTCAAGTTCTGTCTTTATGGTTTGTTTGCTGTTGATGTAGCCCTAAGCAGAGTCTGGCGAAAGTCACTTACATGGAAAGGGGTTGCCAAGCTTCCAAAAAACTACGAATTGCCTAAATCTCAGCAAACATTTTTTCACCCAATCTTGATGATTCTTTCAGATAATGATCAGTACACCAAAACCACTTGGCTCACCAAATTTCGTTCTTCTAGGTTAAACCGTTCGTTTGCAGGAACCGTTTTCATTTTTAGGTTTCACTCTGTTTTGTCCTATAGAGATACATGTATTTGGAACTCTAAATCAAACACGGTTTGTGCTAGCTCTTTGAAACTTGACACAATAAAGCAGTTTCAAGTTCTATCTCTATGGTGTTCGCTTTTGATGTAGCCCTAAGCAGAGACTGGCGAAAATCACTTTCATGGAAAGGGGTTGCCAAGCTTCCAAAAAACGACTAGTATCCTGAAATCTCAGCATATATTTTTTCACCCAATCTTGATGATTGTTTAAGGTAATGATCAGTACACTAAAACCACTTGGCTAACCAAATTTCGTTCTTCTAGGTTAAACCGTTCGTTTGCAGTAACCGTTTTCATTTTTAGGTTTCACTCTGTTTTCTCCTATAGGGATACATGTATTTGGAACTCTAAATCAAACACGGTTTGTGCTAGGTCTTTGAAACTTGACACAATAAAGCAGTTTCAAGTTCTATCTCTATGGTTTGTTTGCTGTTGATGTAGCCCTAAGCAGAGACTGGCGAAAATCACTTTCATGGAAAGGAGTTGACAAGCTTCCAAAAAACTACGAGTTACCTGAAATCTCAGCAAACATTTTTTCACCCAATCTTGATGATTCTTTCAGGTAATGATCAGTACACCAAAACCACTTGGTTCACCAAATTTCGTTCTTCGAGTTTAAACCATTCGTTTGCAGTAACCGTTTTCATTTTTAGGTTTCACTCTGTTTTCTCCTATAGGGATACATGTGTTTGGAACTCTAAATCAAACACGGTTTGTGCTACCTCTTTGAAACTTGACACAATAAAGCAGTTTCAAGTTCTATCTCTATAATTTGTTTGCTGTTGATGTAGCCCTAAGCAGAGACTTGCGAAAATCACTTTCATTTAAAGGGTTTGCCAAGCTTCCAAAAAACTACGAGTTGCCTGAAATCTCAGCGAACATTTTTTCACCCAATCTTGATGATTCTTTCAGGTAGTGATCAGTATACCAAAACCACTTGGCTCACCAAATTTCGTTCTTCTAGGTTAAACCGTTCGTTTGCAGTTATCGTTTTCATTTTTAGGTTTCACTCTGTTTTCTCCTATAAGGATACATGTATTTGGAACCCTAAATCAAACACGGTTTGTGCTACCTCTTTGAAACTTGACACAATAAAGCAGTTTCAAGTTCTATCTCTATAGTTAGTTTGCTGTTGATGTAGCCCTAAGGAGAGACTGGCGAAAATCATTTTGATGGAAAGGGGTTGCCAAGCTTCCAAATAACTACGAGTTGCCTGAAATCTCAGCAAACATTTTTTCACCTAATCTTGATGATTCTTTCTGGTAATAATGAGGACAGCAAAACCACTTGGCTCACCAAATTTCGTTCTTCTAGGTTAAACCGTACGTTTGCAGTAACCGTTTTCATTTTTAGGTTTCACTCTGTTTTCTCCTATAGGGATACATGTATTTGGAACTCTAAATCAAACACGGTTTGTGCTAGCTCTTTGGAACTTGACACAATAAAGCAGATTCAAGTTCTATCACTATGGTTTGTTTGCTGTTGATGTAGCCCTAAGCAGAGACTGGAGAAAATCACTTTCATTTAAAGGGGTTGCCAAGCTTCCAAAAAACTACTTGTTGCCTGAAATCTCAGCAAACATCTTTTCACCAAATCTTGATGATTCTTTCAGGTAGTGATCAGTAAACCGAAACCACTTGGCCCACCAAATTTTGTTATTCTAGGTTAAACCGTTCGTTTGCAGTAACCGTTTTCATTTTTAGGTTTCACTCTGTTTTCTCCTATAGGGATACATGTATTTGGAACTCTAAATCAAACACGGTTTGTGCTAGCTCTTTGAAACTTGACACAATAAACAGTTTCAAGTTCTATCTCTATGGTTTGTTTGCTGTTGATGTAGCCGTAAGCAGAGACTGGTGAAAATCACTTTCATGGAAAGGGGATGCCAAGCTTCCAAAAAACTACGAGTTGCCTGAAATCTCAGCAAACATTTTTTCGCCCAATCTTCATGATTCTTTCAGGTAATGATCAGTACACCAAAAGCACTTGGCTCACCCAATTTCGTTCTTCTAGATTAAACCGTTCGTTTGCAGTAACCGTTTTCATTTTTAGGTTTCACTCTGTTTTCTCCTATAGGGATACATGTATTTGGAACTCTAAATAAAACAAGGTTTGTGCTAGCTCTTTGGAACTTGACACAATAAAGCAGATTCAAGTTCTATCTCTATGGTTCTTTTGCTGTTGATGTAGCCCTAAGCAGAGACTGGCGAAAAATCACTTTCATGGAAAGGGGTTGCTAAGCTTCCAAAAAACTACGAGTTGCCTGAAATCTCAGCAAACATTTTTTCACTCAATCTTTTTGATTTTTCAGGTAATGATCAGTACACCAAAACCACTTGGCTAACCAAATTTCCTTCTTCTAGGTTAAACCGTTCGTTTGCAGTAACCGTTTTCATTTTTAGGTTTCACTCTGTTTTCTCCTATAGGGATACATGTATTTGGAACTCTAAATCAAACACGGTTTGTGCTAGCTCTTTGAAACTTGACACAATAAAGCAGTTTCAAGTTCTGTCTTTATGGTTTGTTTGCTGTTGATGTAGCCCTAAGCAGAGTCTGGCGAAAGTCACTTACATGGAAAGGGGTTGCCAAGCTTCCAAAAAACTACGAATTGCCTAAATCTCAGCAAACATTTTTTCACCCAATCTTGATGATTCTTTCAGATAATGATCAGTACACCAAAACCACTTGGCTCACCAAATTTCGTTCTTCTAGGTTAAACCGTTCGTTTGCAGGAACCGTTTTCATTTTTAGGTTTCACTCTGTTTTGTC